>NC_066847.1:24314836-24616503 GCF_001640805.2 Lates calcarifer | reverse complement strand
TTTTTACTTGAAGTGAAAAGTGACATGGTACAAATATTGTCAAACATCTTAAAGACAGATGTTCTGCAGTGGATGAACACATAAAACTTGTGTTTTCCTGGAAAACTTTCATATGCCCAAATTATCCTAAGTTATGGGTGTTGGTTATATTTTAAGGTGAAAGTGATAAATGTCCCTCCTGAGGCAAACAACTAGTCTCATTATTTATCAGTGTGGCATTTAAAGAACAGTACTATGTGTCTACTTGTAATGCATCAAAGGAATTAAAAAGTAAAGCATGGCTAATTAATGACTTTCACTGACAAACCTATCCACAATAATTACTTTATTAACTTTTTTTAAAAACAGTTCTCATATGGACAATTAGTTAATGCCACTTTGACTTCTGTGCCATAATAAGGCTATGTAAACAGACACTGCTCTTAAATAGAGGGTTAATTCACACAGCATTACAGTGGCACATTTGGTAAACGGTACTGTCATCTAAATAATTAAGGAATTTTGTGTTGATATGACTGCAATCTAAAATGAAACCGCAATCTTACTTCTAGCACTGTGGAGCTCCCATGGTGATTGCTCTGCAAACAGATTTGTTTTGTCCCTGCCAGGAGAGTACTTAGCATTTTTAGTTCTCACTGATTATCAAGCATCCTGCTCGGGTTTGTCGGGCGGTTCAGGAAGTTCACTGCAGTCAGATCTTGTATATTTATGTAGGAAAAAGAGCTCTGGAGACTCTCTGCTTTCCAAGCGCTATAAACATTTAATACAGACTCCTTTAATTCTCTCCTGACGATAGATATATATCATACATAGCCCCACTTTCACTGCTGTCATGGTGGCTAGAGTATCATATTTTCCATTTCAGACAGAACTACTTAACAAGCTTCCAAACTTTCTCTGTCATTCCCTTGCCAGCTATACATACACTGTGTTAGTCATACCTGTCCCTAGTGGAGACAAATTTAACTGTCCTGAGGAACAAGGCAACAAGAGTGAATGTAATGGTTGTTTATATTTGCTGTCTTTACAGAACACTGGTTCTCAAATCAAATTTGGACTAGATTCCCCATACTGTTTGGTTGCACTCTAGGAGTCCATTCAGTCACTTCCCAAGATTATATAAACTAAAATAAACTATCTGAGCAATTGAGATGTGCAGATTTTCCAGAGCACCAAAACAGATCCATGGTGTCTCTGATTCCCCTCTGGTCTTCAGCCACAGTGGATGATATACGAGGGCAAAGGCAAAGACGTCTGGGTGCCTATGTGTATTTGTGTGCGTGTGTGTGTGTGTGTGTGTGTGTGTGTGTGTAAGTAAGAGAGAAGAAGCAGACAGAAGCCCTAGGGGTCAATACGGTGCTCCTGGTGTTTCACACACAGACCACACCATGACCCACTTTCCACCTCATCCCACACACACACACACACACACACACACACGCACACACACACGCACACACACACGCACACACACACACTTATACTTCCCTCTCTTGTTATTTCTGCCTTCTACCCTCCATCCATCCCACTATCTATCTCAAACACATCATCTTTCCTTCTCCACTGCCCCCATGTCTCATCATCCACACACACACACACACTCACAGGACATGCTGACCTTGGGATACACTGCAGTGGTGTTTTAAAGGGGGTAAGCATTCTGGGGCAAAGGGGTAGCTTTAGGGTGAATAGATACACTTGACTGAGCTAACAAGCCCTCTATGGCCATACTGGCTGATTGGCTGACCAGACAGCTGGATGCCAGGCTGAATGGCTGGGAGGACAGGTGGACTGGAGGCCAGGGTGGGGCACTGACCCACTCCACCGTGTTGTATATCACAATCAAGTCAGATACAGAGATCACTGTCATGAAAGTTATATATAATTCTGTGTAGACATAATATGATCTAACAAAATTACTGAAAATAAGACTGAAAATAAGGATTACTCTCGGTCTTAAGCTCAGTGAAAAAAGTGGCTAGTTAATGCTAACAGCAGCAGCATCATACAACAATGCTACAGAGTAGGTGAACTGGAACATAATTTGGAAGATGAGGTTTTTAATCAGTGTCCTCACCAAGGTGTTGGTGACTGTGTGTATACACAGTACATATATATATATATATATGTGTGTGTGTGTGTGTGTGTGTGTGAGTGAAAACAAAGATTTTCTGTCAACTCTGAATTGTTTTTAGTCAAGTTGTTACACCACAAAATATATTGTCCCAAACAATATCCATCCGTGTGCATGACTGTGGATCAATACATCAACTGAGGCAATGACAGCATTTAAGCAATAGGAGTGCAATTTGAGAATTTATTACACATAGCAAGGTCTCTATTATGATGAATCATAAAGGGTGTTGATAAACTGGCCTGACTGTAAGAGCTACACATGCACACATACACAAACACACACAGTAATATTCCCATAGCATGAGATGTGTGTGAACAGTGACAAGTTGGGCATGTCTGATTGGGACAACAAGACAGACTCCCAGCTGACAACACTCCTTTCTAAAAGGTTCCTTCTCCCGAGTGTGTGTGCATGTGTGTAGGGGTTTGTGTAAATATGTCTGTATTTGAATGTTTGCCTCTCTGACATGGCAAATTGTGAATGGGCCTTAGAGGACTTACGATTTTCAACTCCACTGACATCTTACAAGCAAGCCCTAACAAAGGCACGCAGTCACATACACACAAAGACTAAGACAGACACACACACTTATGTACACACACAGAGGGGCCTTGGGGTTTTGGCGGTTGGTCTATCTGTTGAGCAGGGTGAGCAACCACTCAGCCGTGGATGATAATGCAATCAACTGTCATTAAGGGGATGCTGACTGTGGCCACACACACACGCACACAAATTGTACAGCTACCCACAAAACACTAACACCTGTCAGTCATAAATGAAAAACTGTAGACATTGCCATAGTATATCATGATATTAGCACATTTTCACTAAGTACATGACAAACTCCTCATATTTAAACCTTACAAGGCAAGAAGCAAATGAACAATGTATTGTTAGACTTGAAACAATGAATGCATTTATCAGTTAGTCAATTGGCAGACAAATACTGCTATTTTGATAATCAATTAATCATACAAGTAATTATTCAAGCAAAACTAGCACAAAAAAAGAATCATCTATTCATTTCAGTTTTTTGACATCATAGATTACAAGATTAATCAAAAAAAATTATCAACAGATTAATCAATAACGAAAATAACGAGTTGCTGCCCTAAACATAATAAATGTGAATATCTAGTTACGGCAAAAAAACAGAGACGTGCATACAAATACACATTTTTCCAAATAGCCAAAATACTACACAAACACAGAGAAGCACACAAGTGCAACCACATCTTTTATTCTCACCGGCAGTTAATCTTCTGATGCAACTACAGAGCAACACCAGTGCAGAACTGGAACCGAATGCCTCGGGCGACCCAGTATTACTACAGGTTTAGTGCAACAGTTGTCTGTCCTGTCACTGCTCCTCCTGCTATTTTTTATTTCCTTTATTTATAGAAAGAGGCCAAATTCTGATGGCATATAGGTAGACTTGAGATGGTCATCAGACCTGATGTCATGCACCTAGGCTGACTGGGCACAGACTGTTTAAGAGGATTTTTTGTTTCTTTTTAAATCCTTTTTCTCTGTTGTCAGAGAAAATGCCAGCAATTTAAAAAATTATGGAAACACTGCAGTGTATTCAAATTTGTCCACTCTGGACAGCCTTTTTAAAAAGCTTAGTTGTCATGAGTGGAAAATGCCAACTTAATACAGATATAAGTCCAAAATAGAGAGTGTATTTTCAAATGTATCCGCATTAGTGTGGACATCATCTAAGCTGTCATTTTTTACAGGTCCTTTCTTTTCTCTCCCTTTCTCTCTCTCTCTCACACACACACACACACACACACACACACACACACACACACACACACACACACACACACACGCGCTCACCAAATATACCAGACTGCAGTCCTCTCAGACTGACTGGGGGCCTTGACAGCATCTCTCCCATATATCAGCTTAGTTAAGTGGCAGAAATTCATGGCAATGATTTGTGTAGTATGCGCATCAACTACTCTCTTCTTGGAGACAGATATGGCTGTGTGTGTGAGCGTGACTGTCGCTGTGTGTCAGTGTGTACTAAGAAGCTGAGAGTGTATGCCAAGTTAGGCACAGCAGGGGCCCACCACAGCACTCACACCAACAGTCTGACAACAACTTAGAAATGTCTATTCACTTGGGATTTCTCTTCTGTCCTTAACAACTTTACTGTTGGAGAGACAGAGTCAGCCTGACAGATAGAGGCAGAGAGAGGAACAGAAAGAAAAGGGATGGAGGACTAGGGGAGAGAGGCAATCAAGTGAAAAAATTAAGAAAGATGGAGGTGGAGCCATAGGTGGATGCAAAAAACATTCAGAAGACTGAAGATGGAGGATATTGAGAAAAAGATCTGGGGAGCTGCATGCAGGGACAGAGTTTGTGGAGAGGAAAGGAATAGAAAGGAAAGAAACAGAACGTGGAAGAAAATGATAAAAATGCAGAGGATGAGACAGAAAGAGAACAAAATAACAAGGGTGCGCAAAGCTGAGACCTAGCATTAGAAGATTAAGTGGAGGTATCTCAGTGAAAAATAGCAGGCAAGCTCAGCTGAAAGTGGAGCAGGAATGATGAATGCTGTGAGACAATCCAACCGCTAATTTGGATGGCAGAAGTTTGCTTCTACAGGGCAAGACGCTGGAGTCAATCTGTCTCTCTTACATCACATCGTAGACACACAGCGGGTGCACCTGGGTCCAGACAAGGGCCTCTACTAAAAAACTAAAAATAGTAGAAACAACTACTGAATTGGCAATTCAAAAAGCCAAATACATATTTGCCCACACTGAGCAACATTATGGCACATTTTTCCATTGGACCAGTGTTAAATCTAGTAGAAGTGGTCAATATATGTTTAATACCAGAGAGCAGTGGCAGTTCTGTAATTAAAGATGCATGTGTGTGTGCGTGTGTGTCTGTGAACTGGAGAAATTAATATGTTTTGTGCTACTAAGTTCACAAAATCACAATCACTGCTAAGAAGATAAGAGGGTTTGTAGGGCATATATTGGTTGTATATGGAAAAAAATGTACAATAGAGGAAAGTGATGATAAACATCTGGCAGTGGATACTCTATGATTTTAAATGAGCACTAAGAGTGATTTATTGAGGTGCATACTGGCAAGGGATGGAAACCAGGCCTAAATAGATTTTTGCCATTACACGTCTCACCTTGCATAGATAGGATGATTTGAAGCCTCAGGTTCATGCAGTAATTGGGGCCAATCACTAGTCTGCAGCTCAGACAGAAAACCATTATGATCATCAGTGCAGGCATGAACAGATATTTCACACGGCCAGAGAGGGATTATTAGAGTCAAGGGCACAAAAGTCAGTGTGTCTGGAAGAAAGAAGGGCCTGGAAGGTTACTGACTGACAGAGTAATATACCAATGATTTCACTTTTACTACACACCTCAGAGTGAAACATGACATACACTTTCACTTTCTAGATGGAGGCTAGTATAATTGCCTTCTCATTATTAACAGTTTGAAATATGAAGTTACTATTTAGTCTGGTTGGGGATAGAGCAAAGTCAGAACTGACAAGCTAAAAGTGACACATTCACAGTAGCAAACTTGCTGCAATTTTGTCTTACAGTTTAGCTCCTCTGCTTTAAAAGAAGAGTATTTAGCCTGATCCAGGTTTGTGTGACAAGAGTTAAACAGAAGAACCAAACTATAACAGGGTGGAGCTCAGGCACTTAAAACAGAAAGTTGTTATTCAACAGGCCATGGCATCAGGGAATAAATACAGAGGAGACTACTGACTGTACCGCACAGTCCCTCAGAGGTATTATACAGAATATGTTTTTATAATGCCACTCATGTCATCGTTGTCTTTGATAAGCAACAACACTCTTCATTCAGTGTGTATAGGTGTTTGTATTGTAAGTAAAATAATTTAAAACATGCTGGTTTTGTTTGTCACATTCATTAATTCTTCAACTGAGAGAAAGCGAGTTTGTCTCATGTAAACTTGTATGACAAAATGCTCTATTGTGGCCTTCCCCCTCATACAACCAGATAACTAATAACATGAAAACATTTATTTCTATATTAACATTTTGCATGTTAAAGATGGAAGATTTGCAAAATCTAGTGAAAATTATCACAGTTGCTGGCCCAGCTAATTCGTTCATTGTACTCTCTTATTCTCCCCGATACATCACACAATCATTTAGCTACATAGGGGATTACTCAAAATGATTTTTTACTTTACAGAAATAATACAAATACAAATATCAAAATCAAAGTGTCATTTTAAAAACTGCTTTTTAAACATGCAAGTGTGTGTGCGTGTGTGTCTCCTTCTGTGCCTCAAAGCCAACTGTCAAAATCATGCACACCATGGTAACCACAGTCAGTTCCCCATTTCACAACAATAACAGACTAGGCAAATATTGACACACTATTTCTCTGACATTACAAATGTGATTATATTTGCTGTTTGCCCTAGGAGATGGCAGTTTATATTCAATGAGGTGTGTGCCCCTCTGTGTGTGAGTGGGTGGGTGTGCGTGTGCACATGTTGAATTTAAGTTCAAAAATAGGCCATGGGAAGAACATGCATCAATTTGGTGTGTACACAAGAAAATGTGTTAGCAGGCTGTGAGGAATCCTGAAAAGAGTGTGTGTGTGCGTGCGTGTGTTTTCATTCTATTTCTCCTGCCTGTCACCTGGAAGAGAGACAAAGAAAAACAAAGAAAAAGGCAAAAACAAAAGTAAAATCCACCTGTATGTAAAAGCTCACCTGTCCTGGGAAAAAAAACATAAATGAATGTGAACTGTAAGAGATGGAGCTTGAACTTAAAAAAAAGTGGAAGATAGTAGCTAAGAGGGGTCTACGGTCTGTGGTCATTAAAGAGATCACAGAGAAGCAGATGTGATAGGATACACACAATAACCTCCACTAATGCTGTTCTGTGTGCTGATTTGTCACACAAATAGCTCCCCAGTTTAGGTCACAGTTCAGATATATTCTGTAAAGGAATGAAAACAACACTTTAAGTGTCTCAGTGCTGTAAGCTCTGAGCTCTTAGAGAATCTATACTTAAATTTCAGTACAGTTCAGATTCACTTATTCCTTTAATCTAATAATCCTGATTAGAGAAATTGTTCATATCAGTGGTTTAACGCTCGCCATCTTCAAATATTTCAAAGCCTGTTGACTATGCTGCAAATCAAGCAACCAAATTCTTACCACCATTTGAGTTGCTGTGCATGACTTTCCCAAGCTTGTTAATGTGCAAAAGTGCCACATAAGCTTCCCTCAAATCTCATCTGTGGGCGCCCTGTTAATTATCAGTTTGTTTATCAGCTGAAGGAAAGAAATCCAGTTCTTGTGCAATGGAAAGCATCAACCTGGTTCAAGTGTTTTACATGGACAAGAGGATGCAACTGCATGTTTTACAGAGAATTGCAGTGTCTGTTAAGTCTTTCATATCATGGGCAAAATAGATGAATAACAATAAGAAAACAACAAATTCAGAAAATATAGAGGGAAAATACTGATTTAAATGTACTGATGAGTGTTGTGTCCTATATGTCTACATAGCCACAGTCAGTCTATCCAATGCCTTATGAAAGGTTTATAGCCTAATGCAATGCTAATTAGCTTCTATAATTAATTAGGTCAGTTTAAAGGGATATCTACCTATCTAAAATTGTTTCCCCTAAAATAGAAAGCCTACCAAACAAAAGGAGCATTTTGATCAATACCATTGGCAGAGAAATTGATGATGCAATGTGGGTAATCTAGCCAACTGCTCAACCTCAAGACACACAACCACAGACACACTATTTTATCATCTCGGCACTAAAGTAGTTTGTATTAAAAGCAGGATGCCTCAGCTTGCTAATGCAGCTAATAACCCTTTCGTATATTTACGCTCCACATGTAAAGCGTCCTAATTCGATTAATAGTAATAATTAGACCTTCCTCTGCTTTTTTATTTCTGGGTGGAATTGAAACAATTTAGGTCATCTGGCCCCTTATTCCCAGATCCAAGCTGAGGGACATGCAAATCAGATGCAAATGCCACAGAAAACTGAAAACTAGTTATGGGCCCCAGTAATAAATACTGAATTTAGCCTCTTGGCATTCCAAAAACAGCCAGTTGGGGTTCATATGCAAATAGTATGCAAATAGCCCAGACGCAAGGAGCTTTTATTTTTCTGATACAGGGAACATAGGGGGGTTTCCTGGTGGCTTATTAGGCAAAGGCACATAACATGTCCTTATGATGTTGTGGGTTTGAAGCCAGCTCATGTTGCTATCCCCTGACTCTTGTACTTTTATATTCACTCTCCAACTATCACACATGGAAGAAGGGGTAGAGAGGAAAGAAGAGAGGAAAGAAAGACATGAGAAAAGACACACAAGACATTAAAGGAGAGGAGTAAGACAAGAGAATAAGATAAGGAGACAAGGAGAATGGGAGGCATGGCATGTAATTTCCAAAATAAACCCCAGATACTGTCCACTGTTGATTAGAGGATCAGTGTCAAGATGAAGGCAGAGGAAGAAACAAAAAGAGTAGGGAATGCAATTTAGATGTGGGAAGGAGGCAAGTCAAATAAAAAGACAGAATGGTTTGACATGAGACAAAAAAGAATAATGATGAAGAAGTAGACTTGGAGACGGACACAAGCAAAGAACACGAATGTAGGAGAGACATCAGAGAGAGTCAGTGTGACAGACTAAGAGAGACAAAGCTACATAGATGGCCAAGGACAAAGACACAAGAGACAGACAGAGATACTTGAAAAAAGTGCCTTTGAAAGTGTCAAGACAAAACGAGAAAAAAGTAGCTTATGTACTGTAAAACTGGGATGGGTGGGGATGTACATGTACACACGTACATACACACACACACACACACACACACACACACACACACACACAGAGTTTTCTGATCTAGCTTGTTCACAAAAAAGAGGGGGAAAAGGTTAGATGTAGTAAATTAATCTGGAGGAAACACATTGTGCATACACAACACATGATAAGCTTAGTGGACCACCTTGTTCTATTGGCAATGTCTCCTCCAATTATATGCATCACTGGCACACATGTACACATGCGCACGTGCGCGCGCGCACACACACACACACACACACACACACACACACACACACACAAACCATGCTACGTCTCCACCTGCTGTTCCACCATATTAGAAATAATAATTATAATGCTCTTAACTGAAACCCAGTGTTGTGCCCTACACACATCACCTGATCTTTCTACCTGCAATGTCACCACATTCAAAAAGAACAATGCAAAGTGCTTAATCAGCCTGCTCGCTCCAACATACACAAACACAGCCTTGTGTTGATGTGCTTCACACTGGGCAGTTAAAGAGATGTTGATGTTGGTAGGTAGACTGATGATATAAAAGGCTGCTGAATTGTACACTGAGTTATAGCACAGGTGACTATCAAATGTCAAGAATTGTGTAAGATAGTAGTAACAGCAGAATCAAGCCAAAAAATCTCATACGAATAGAAAAAGTGCAGTGAATAAAAAGCCCAACTGAATACCAATTATGTAAATGATTAAACTACACCCTTGTTTTTTCTCTTTTGATTTTACCAGGTATATCAAAGTAATTTTATTCATATCCTCTGTTTTCTTTCCTGCCACTCATTTAAAATGCATATTCTCAATCTTGCTGTTTCCAAGCTATTTATTTGAACAAGAAAATTGCAGTATTCATTAAAATCTGATTTATAAGTTACAACAGGCATCTCAATGGAGAATCCTATAGAACAATTAAAAGTGTTTTAATGGCAAGCTACCAATGGCATTTGTGTGTGCATGTCTGTTTGTGCATACGTACATGCTTGCATGTGTGCCTTCATGCATAAATATCTGTGTGTGAATACGTTAGCTAGGTGGGGCAGACATGAAGCTAAATCCCAGAGAATCTGCCTCCTAATTAATAAATCATTACAAAATGGGACAATTTAAAGTGTTTTCCATCGTAAATAATTGATGTCTTTGTTCATAGTCTTTGTTAATAATGGGTCTGCTTTTCCCTGGGACAAAAATAAAATAAAATAAAAAAAAAACTGAAAATAATGGGACAAAGGGCAGTTAAATATGCAGCACAAACACAAATAACAAGGCTTAAAAAGTGGCAGGAGCAGGATGGGTTGCACACAAACAGAAAAGCACACACACATTCCCTCTCCCTCTAACAGATTCCATTGAAAGCAGATGGCATCAGAATTATCTGATGTCCTGTCACTGTCTTTTTATATGCTAATCTAGCTCCTACACACATCTGAGTCTCTTTAATCAGATATCAGGTCAGAGAAGCTAAATCAAGTTGAGACAATCGTGCTGCTAGTGCATTACAATACACCGAGACAGGTAGTCAGACGATAAAGTATCAACGCACTTAATGCTATGAGACTCAGGAAATGTGTGAAGGTAACACAGATGGGTGATATTTCTTAAAGCACTTCAGGGGACTGGAAAATTGGAAAGGATGTTTCTGTGTTACAGACATGTAGAGGGCAGTGTGCACAGAGCATGGACTGTGGTTATGCTGTTTCTAACAGAAACAGCAGAAATATTGAGTATAGTGAGCTAAATGAACAAAAACAGAGTTAAATATTGCTCCTCTGTTTTAAAGTTAGAAGTAAGGGCTGATATGAGTGGGACTGATAACCCACTGATTATGTTTAACTCAAACTGACCTATTTTCAAGGCCACCCATTCTCCTCCTTCCTTTTCAATTTCCAATGTGTACAATCCAAAGAAAGATCAAATAAATACTCACTTTATTTCATTTATAAACTCAGGATATTGAAGCATGACTGATATTTGACCAAGAAACCGGCAAATCGGAGTTCAGAAGTGGAGGCTTGTCATAACAGTGCTAGTCAACCATTGATCAAATATCAGCCAAAGTCTTATGATGACAAGGATACAGACACACTCAAACCGCAACTGCAAAATAAGTAAAACACAACAAAAAGGCAGAACATTCACGCATTCACTCACACACACACACACAGACAGACAGTCAGCAGGGGCCTTCTGAGGACAGATTTATTGAGTTCATCCTTGGAAACCAAACACAGAAAGGCACACACTCTCACACACAATAAACATCAGATCACATCAGATATCAAAAGGCAGTGTCTGTCTGGAAGATTAGAAGAGCCATCTGTCTGCCATGTGGAAGCCACTGATTATCAATAAACTTCACACACTTCTGTATGTGCATGTATCTGTGTGCTTGTGTGTTTGATCCAGCCACTGGGTATGGAATGTAAATGAGAGAGACAGAAACAGAAGCAAAGAATAAATAACTAATACTGACAATAAAAACAACACATAAACACTTTTCCTTTTGGCTGACCTCATTAGTTTATTTTAAATAGGGCACAATAGTTGCTAGCTATTCACTTTGCATTTACAACTAAAAATAGATGTGTGTGAAATGTACAATGTATTTAGGAGCAAGTGTGCAAATAAAAAGCATTACAAAATTAAACCCAAGCAGCCTAGGTTGATAATACAACAATGACATTGGCACAGTGACTGCTTTGCACCAGTCATAGTCACCAAAGTAGTGAAATGTGAACGTGAAATTTTAATTGGGCACAGCGGTGAGTGACTCTGAGTTTAGACACTGAAGCTGGAAAAATACACAGAATCACTAAGTTCAAATGCCAATAATCATTAGAAAAGCAAAAAACAATCAGCTGCAGCTTCTCATTTTAGCCAGTGCTAAGCATTGCTTTTGGTGGTTAAAATGGCAAATGCCGCAGGTGGTACATCATATCAGCTGTCACTAAATAATGTTAAGTCTGTGAGTAACTTGCTAGGTTCAACATCAGGATGAGTGTTAGCCATCAGCTATGGATGGCATCATCCATCAAGTAAACAATCACATAATTATTAAATAAATACAGTTTGAAGCATAAATAATTAAAAACCTAGTATATTTTTTTGTTTTCAAATAAATTAAATCAACTTGCTTCTTAATATCACATGTTCCTTCAGAAAAAGTAACCATCCTAATATCTGATAGCAAATATACTCTTCGTTCTGTCTAATCCAAAACATGTTGCGTACTAGAAACACAGAATATTTCAACTTTCAACAACACTATAACATAAGACATTTCCAAAAGCTCTAATCTTCAAACACAAACATGCACATATGAATAACCAGGAAATGACTTGTGGCCACACTTAATGCTTAATCAATACACAGCTATTGATTCCTTTCCTGGCTAAACATTACCTGCATTTACTCTGTTAATTTCCCCCTGTATGGAAAGTGGACTGAAATTTCTGTGCACACACACAGACACACATACCTTCATACAAATTCAAGCCCAATTATTACTTATCTACACCCTGCCTTGCAGAGTGCATAACAGAGGAGCTATTAGGCCTATAACCCATGGATGACCACACACACACACACACACACACAAATACTTAAATTCATTCACGATGTCTCTCTGGTCAAGCAAGGTCCGGCCAATGCTTCTAGTCAAGCCATCTTTTCTGCTCGGCGATCAAGGTTACTTTGTCCGATGATGATTCAAAATAAACCCACAGCTCAAATCATCCGTGGCTTTTAAATCCACTTTATCGAATATCTGTGCTCTCACATGGAAATCTAGCACATAGCTGATTCATTTATATGTATGAAGGAGAGATCTGAGAGAGACACATGTAGAATTAATTTATTACAAAGGACAGAAGTGTGCACACAAAAGCACACTCACACACACACATCTTGTAGTATTAAAATGCTTATGAGGACCTCTAATTTTTTTAATCTAACAATTCCCTCAGTCGTTTGATAAAATTTATGACTGGTCCTCATACAACTCATATATTCATACAATACACTTATGCACGCACTTATGTTTGCTCACAGGTAGCTAGTGCTTTCATTTCAGCAGATGGCCTAAGGTGACCATCCACACACAATGATACAGGTCACCCCTGCTTTCTATTTCAGCAGGTGGTCAGTGAGTAATGGCACTGATGGTTGAACATTGGACACTCAGACAGAAAGCTGGGGTTATCTTCCAAAACAACACAAAAAGGACCAAAGAGAAAGAGAGAGAGAGAAAAGCCTCAGAGGGGGACTTGGAATGTCTTTTGCTACATGTCCTTGAATGCCTAACTTCTTTGCTTTTTATCCATATGTCACCCACACACTTTCTCCACCCACACCAACAGCCTGGCATGCTACGTTAATTACTAATGTCTTTCAAGCTTTCATTTTCTCTTCATGAGGGAAATTACATTTGTTTTCCTTGTTGAGTCAAGATGACAGGGAAAACAAAGAGGAGAGGACAAATTAGAAGTGAGAAAGACTAAAAAGTCTCATTCAGCTTGTAAAATAACAGACAAGCTAATTATTCCAAAACAGAAAAAGTGACAATGAGTTGTCAAATGTCAAAGAATATAGATTATCTTGCTTTGGTCCTTTTAGCTCTACTGCCAAGGAGTAAGGCACAATATTACACTGTTTGTCCTCCAAGAGAAGAAAGCTAAGTGATTCCCTGACAGCACTCCACTGAATGAAGACACTGTAACAACACTAAAACAAAGACATTTTTAAATTAAGGCAGTTTGCACTGTCAAATTATGTGAATAAAACTCAATTTGTCCTGTGATGACCCTAATTAACCCATTGTTTGCTATGTTTTTATATCTGTCACAGTAACTGTCTCAGTGCAACTTTATAACTCTAGCTCTAGCTTGAAGTACAGGTTTAGAAAGGGGTGATGATAAAAAGGATGTTTCTTCACAATGAACTGATACACCTCTTGGTAGATTTTCCACCATGATATCATATGCCTCATAAAAACAAGAAGTAGATAATAATAATAACTGATGATTCCAAAAATCCAATGAAAAGACCTAAACCAACGGCATTAGTCTGTGTTTGATACATTTTGATTTCTATGGTATCTGGACCAAAGCCCATTTGAAGACACAAATCTTTACAGGCACAGCACGCATGCACACACAAATAGACGCACGCACACACGCACACACACATACAGATGTTTTCAATTACTTGTGCTGATTAAACCTCTAGTCAGGTTGAAGCTGTTTGGAGCTATGCTTGGTTGTACATCCCCACACAATCCTGAGAGGAAGTCTAATCAAGAAACATGATTAAAGACACCTGTGTCAGCAGACCACGGGTGTCCATTGGCTTTAAACACGTCACAAATATGTACTTGTATATAAAAAGGAAAAGTATACCAAACTCACTGTGATGTTTATGAAAACAGTTTGATACGACTTTTGCTTTGTGACCAGTTTCACTACCACACTGGAAGTAGCCATTAGGAGAAAGTAAATTGTGACCATACAGGGATGCACATAGTCAGCAACAATACTCAAATAGGCTGTGGAAGTCAAACAATGACTGATTGATATTAAGGGGCCTAAACCACCACCACCAGCCTGGACTGTTGACACGAGGTACACATACATTATTAGTCCTGTGTGCCTCAGCAGATATCCAGATTCATCAGACCAGGCTACATTTTTCCAGTCTTCAACTGTCAAGTTTTAGAAAGAAACTGCCCACTGCAGTTTCAGATTTCTGTTCTTGGCCAGTAGGAGTGGAACCTGTCATGGTCTTCTGTCGTTGTAGCTCATCCACCCCCAGGTTTAACACGTTGTACATTCTGAGATGCTTTTCCACTCAATACAGTTGTAACGAGGGGTTACGGCAGCCTTTCTGTCAGCTCCAACCAGTCTGGCCTTTCTCAAAATTATTCAAACCAGCCCATCTGGTACCTGGTTCCATGACACGATCATAGTCACTGAGATCACATTTTTTCATCATTCTGATGTTTGATGTGAACATTAAATTAACTGAAGCTCCTAACCTGTATCTGCAGGATTTTATGCATTGCACTGCTGATCGGATAACTGCATGAATAAGCAGGTGAACCGGTGTTGCTTGTAAAGTGCTGAGAAAGTGTACAGTATATGACTGTGTTAGGATGTATCCAATCCATCAACAAAAAGTCTTAACTTTTCTGCATCACACTTGCCCAAGAACATACTCACATTTGTATTCATATCAATAGGTATCGACTGGCAAAACAAGGATAATTGAGGGTGGGTGACATACGCACAACTAGGAGATGCCCAGCATATCAACAGGCATGTTGTGTTGCCCACTGAGCAGCTCAATGAGACACTGGGGGTTAAATGCCTTGTTAAATGACACCTGATGCAAATTGTTGAAAAAGACAGAAAGCATCTCCAACGTAGTGTGGCCATGTTGATCTGCGATTTGAACTGAGCTTTTTCACCATTAGGCCAACTGCCATAAAGGGTAATTTCCCTGCTCTAATTTAAAATTCAACTCTCCTTTCCAGACAACCTCCTATCAACCTTGTTTCCAAGTCTCTCCCTTCTCAATCCCCTCCACCCCCATACTTCTCCCTCAGACCCTGCCTTATCGCATTACTCATATCCCCTCCATGATATTCCCATTATATCCCTTCTGGGTATTCCCAATCCCAGTGGAATGCAGGCAGTATTCCTGGGATAATGGGAGCGGGCGGGCGGGTTGGCTGGCTGGCTGGCTGGCTGCTTGGCTGGTTAGCGGGCTAGGTGGCTTCAGCAGGGAATAGGGAAAAGGCATCCTTCCTCTACAGGGAAACAGCAAAGGAAACTCCTGTCCAGCTCCTCCATTCATTTATCTCTAGCTTTCTTCATCAGAGGCATGAAAGTGCGACTGAACAAATGATTGGAGAGGGAAGACTGGCATAGTGATTCTTGCTTCCATTCTTCTTCCTCTCCAACCTTTCCTGCTTCTTTGTGGTTTGCAAGGATGAGATATAACCACCCTTTGGGGAATCAATTTGTTCTGTCTTTTGTTATTTCTCAGAGGAACAAGTAGTGGTCTCTTTCAGTCGACTGTAATTCCCTGTCCTCGCTCCTAAACCTCACATACAAGAAGTGCTATTAGCAATAATCTTTCTATCCTTGGACAAATGATTGCCAGTTGTTTCCCTTCTGTAGTCGTCCACTATCGCTAGCAGGAATATGGTGATAGGCATGAAGACAATAAAGGTCATGTTGTTTTAACATTACCAGTTTACTTATTTGCTTATAACCCAATTAGTAACTTGGCTGTTAGTCTAAGTCACGTGGCAAAAACATCAAGCATGACACCTATAAATCCCTAAGACATATTATGTGGTCTTTGATTCTCAAGGAAATTTCTTGCTGCAACGGTTGTTCTCATCAGGTCAATCTGAGGTGCTGTCAAAATTCCTTTCCTCAGAGTAATCAATGGATGAGATTGAGTAGTGATCCCATCTTTCCTCAGGCTATCCCATTTACCTTCTCTTCTCTCTGTATTTCCCTCAAGGGAATTTTAAAGCAGGAATGGCTGAGGTCCCTAATCCCATGGCCTCTAGATCGTGGCTAGGTGCTGCCTACATGTGGGTCACCTTGTAGGATCACCAAAATACACACACGCATGCACACACACATATACATGCGGACAGGGCTTGGGATCACTCTAATCTCCTGGCCTCTAAATGGTTACACTCGACTGCCTGGACTCAAGGGGTCTATTTGTAGGCCTTAAGACCAATTCAAAGCCTCAGAAAACTTGGGAGTGTGCGTGTAATGTTTTACAGAAGTGGGAGAGGGCTATTCCAAAAGCATCGCTCTGTTAAAGCCATACATACATTACTAGTCCTGTGCACTGATGTGCTTTCTCAGATTATTTCAATTATTCTGACAAATCTCATTGAGTAGTTTTTGCTTTATGTGTGACTGCGACCTTAATATTCAAATGTGTTCAACCCTCATGTTGCTGTACTAATATTTACATATCTATATTTACATATCAACACCCTATCTACCTGCCAAGGTAGGGTACTATATTTAATATATTGAAGTGAACTGTTTGTGTAGTGATAAACATTTATTTAATTCCAGAAATGTATATACATTTCCATAGCTGCCATCTACCATTTCCTATGAGCTTGACCTCCTTCTGCACTAATCGTCTATTTCCTAAAATCTCTCCTGTCTCTCATTTCTTGTCTCTTTAACTTTCGGTCTTCCTCCTCTCCATTATTTCTCCACCTATCCATTCCTCTCCTGCCCATTTCGGCAGATTTGCCAGTGTCTAGTTCATTTTCCCTGGCAGCATACTGCCCTCCCCACTCGCCACCCTTTTTCCAACCGTCACTTTGGCTGATTTTGGCTTCAAGTGCATCTGTCTCTGTCGGCTGTAACCTTCTTCCCAGCATCTTCCTCCCTTCCTTAGTGACTCTTCCTCTAGTTCCTCTCCTTATGTTGCTTTTCTTTCCACTCTTTTTCACCCCTTTCCCTCTCTCAATCAGCAAAGTGGGTTCGTCTGACCCACTCACACACACAGTTGCAAGATAGTGGAAAGACAGAGCGAGCGTAGTAAGTGTTTCTCACACACGTAAGCACATCAGGTGATATGTCTAATCTTGCAGAGTGAAGGCTGTCGAAAACTGAACTGTCTCTCAATCACTTTCTCTGTACAATATCAATTCCCACCATGTCTGTGACTGTGTGTGAGAGGAACAAATGTGTGTGTGAGCTGGCTGTGTGCAATAATGTGTGTGTGTGTGTGTGAGAGAGAGAGAGAGAGAGGTGGAGTCAGGCAGAACATTGTAAGTTTTCATTGGCTATAATATTGCGGCGTGTAATGTTGCGTAGCACACAGCCAGCCAATCAGAAAATCCTCACACACTCCATTTTATGAATGAGACGGCATGTATGCGAGGTACACACTCACTCAGAGTGAGAATACTCTACAGTGATGTAATACAATCACACAGAGCAGCAGAAGCGCTTGAAACACAAATGCAGTATGAACTCAATCAGAAGTGTTTGACTGTGTTTCAGTATAAATTCATAAATACTATCAATTAACAATATCAATACGTCATTTGTGTAATTGGGAAAAGTACTGCAAATGTCACTCTTTATGCCATAAAATGCCAATATGCCTATATTAAATTTACAAATATCCCATATGTTTTTATTCAGCTGCCATGTAACAGCATTAAGTGATTCAGTTCAAACAGAAAAAAATGAATTTAGTGGAAAAATCACAATGTAAAACTTTCTAATCCATCTACTGTTCTGTTAAAACCAATGATGCATTTCATATTAACCAAAATTATTTCGTAGCAGTTCATTCGCCAGAAGATAACAGAATTACACTGGAAGTGACACCTCCATTTTCTATCCACAGCAACATCTGTAATACCTGCTGATCAATTAAGTCCTCGTATCATTTTATCAAAACAGCTCACACCCTCTCTCTAAAACCCATATCCTCCAACCGTCTGTGTCCAAACCAGGAACTGAAAACGCCTCATTTGGCTGACATTGTGTACTAGGGAGTAATTTTGCCTAACCAGTATGTAAAATCATAACTGAATAGCTGTGTTTGCGGCTGGCTGGCAGAGAAGAAATTGGGAGGGGAGGAGAGCAGCCAAAAACAATCAAAATATCCTGGTGTGACTTTCCATGAAGGGTGTGTGTGTGTGTACACCTTTCAATGAAGTCACAATTTGGCACATTGCTCTGCTGCTCAAATGTAGTTAATTTGAATTTATGTACTATCATGGGTAAACAGTGCCCTCTTTAGTTGTACACAGGAACAGCAACCAGCCAGGCTAAGCAAGAACAGCCAGAAAAACAAGTGTTGAGGTTGTTGCTTCATTTAAGTAAAACAGGACAAGCAGTCTGAGACTTCTCTTCAGATTATTCAGAATTACTAAATATTGTATATTTCATATTTTATATATCTGACTGAATAAGTGACCCAGCCACTTATTTATCTCCTCAACTGCCCAGTAAGAAGACGTGTTCCATTTAAGTGCAAATATGAATGAAACATGTCAAACAAAAGCAGCGTGAGTTTAAACATGTGATGAAAAAAACAAATAAATAAATACACGTCTTATTCATTAAAAAAAAAAAATGTACTGTATGCACATGCCCAGATGCTCTCCCACTGAAGAATGAGGAGTGGTCCCTCTCATCCAAACAAAGTCTTTTTGACCTACAGCCACTCTATATTCAGCTTCAATCAACAAGGCTCTTGTTATGTAAAAGTCCAAATGGTGTATTATTAAATTTGGATTAATAACAGTGTTAACAAGAGCTAACTTCATTTTATTAACATAAATGATCACACAAGATCATTTGTAGCCTTCAAGGACTGAAAGTTACAACTTTCAAAACTATGAATGAGAATACAGTGTGTGAGTGTGTTTTCAGAAGAATGACCTCATCCCAATACTGCAGAGATGTATTCTTTCAACAAAAAGCTCCTTGCATGAGCCAAGGCTGCCACCTAGAGGCCAAGGTAGGAGCTGCTACTATGTCTCACACCAGGTGATGTCATAGATTAAGAAAGAAAGAAAGAAAGAAAGAAAGAAAGAGTTAGGGAGTGAAGGAGGAACATAGGAAGACGGGAATGTGAAAGCGAGAAAACAGGCAGTAAAGATGAGGAGGAGGGAGAGAAGGTGATGTCATGTTTTCAGACCACACTGTCAGGCAGTGGAAGGTCCGTCTTTGTCTGAACACTCTTGTCTGCAGAACCACACTGCGGATCTTAACAACAGATGCTACAGAAGTGTCAATCTGATATTCATATGATACCACCATTTCATACGGTTTTCTAGGATGAGGACATAACATTCTGAAATGCCAATGCTGAACCTACTCAAAGTCCTCATGTTCAATCTGGCCAAAGACTAGACACTACATTTTTCAGGTACCCATTTCAGTCCTTCTCATTCCAGACTTTTCCACTCTCTTCACTGCATTCTCAACAATTTCATGCCATTCAAAACAATTGTACTGCATTCCATGCTATACCATTCAAAACAATCACCACCTGCTCTGACTGTAATCACCCCTGATTCTGGCCATGACAGGCAATTTCTCCTTCCAACAATCTCACAGTGAAAAACAATGAGCGAAGATACTCACATCTAAAGAGAGGCAGGAAAAAAAGGGATGCAGGAGGAAAGAGACAGAAGAAGCAAACAAGGGGAATAGATACAGATAAAATGCAGAGGAGAATGAGACAGAAACCAAACTAATCCTTGAGCTTTAGCAGTGAGACGCGAGACTGACGTTTAAAGTACTTTGAGGGGGGAAAGAGGGAGATAAAGAGACAACAAGGATAATGGCATCAGGGAGAAGGAGAGAGTATTCTGAAGCTTCATCAGACCAAGACATCTTTGAGCTACACAGTCGGACAAACACCATATTGAGTGAAGTTGCAAATTACACAGAACCACACTTTTACCTAAGGTGTTACCTGTTTGATATATATATAGTCAGAAAAACACAAGAGACTGCTAATAAAACTTGTGTGATCGTCAAGGCACTTCATTAGTTAACATTCACATACCCATACCTTTAACCTTTGTCAGCAGTGGTCATATTGTTCTAAATGTGCTACACTACATTTTACAAATTTTCTGTAAGATGAGTGGTGGAAGGAATGAAATCTTTTTATGACTGCAGATATTTATATTGTTATTTAGGTGTACTTCTGAGCAGAAATCTAATGAAATTCAACAGCAACTGTAATATCTTCTGAGCACTTTCTAGAACCAGGATCCCTGTGTGGTTATTGCATGGTTCTACTTTAAGGACAAGAGAATGAGACAGCAAAAATCATATTCTGTGATGGATTCTGTGATATTTCCCATTCAGAAATCCAAGTAGGAATAGAAAACAACCCCATCACTACCAAAAAAACAGGTTTTCACCACACTCACTTCCTGAGAGACAATTGCCACCATTCCACGAAATTACAGAGTCAAAACAGATTTAGGGCAAGACTAGGGCAAACTAGCACTAAATTTAAGCCTTAGCAGATGTGTTAACACAGGATCTGCTAGTAAATCAAGAGGGAGGGTGAGAGACAACAAAGCGAAGAGAGAGTGTGACTGACAGACAGACAGACAGACAGACAGATAGATAGATAGATAGATAGATAGATAGATAGATAGATAGATAGATAGATAGATAGATAGATAGATAGATAGATAGATAGATAGAGAGAGAGAGAGAGAGAGACATTATTTCTGGGAGGAGCTCAAGGGACAGAGGAAACTGTGAAAACAAACAAAGGTGGAAAAGAAAGAGAGATCGAGGGTCCTAACTACCAGATAACAGGGAAAGCCGTTGGTGTGTGTTTATTGCTCTGTTCGTGCGTGTGTGCGTGCGTACATCTGCATTTTTGAAAAGTATGATTAATGTCCTTGTATGGCTGTGGAGACCCCATGGTGAGAGAAATGCCTGAGGAGTTAATATTAACTCTCTTCCTCCATCTCTACAAAAAAATCTGTAATCTTACACCCATCAACTCTCTGATGTATTACAACCCAAGGATGCAATATAATATTTCAACTATAGTTGTAATGCTACTACTACCGCTACTACTTCTAATAATAATATAACACAAATGAGAACTCAATATTTTAAAAATGGTCATATCTTCAGTTGAATACATGTTATATACAAGTAACATTGACAAGTTTATCTGACAGTGTGACAATCCTTCAAACATGCATCTCTTTCACAGAAGTAAAGATTTCTAACAATAACAGAAATAATATTTATGTCAGTCTACATGAACATGGAAATGATCTGTTGTATTGTATTGCATTATTACAATGCATCCCTTATTCAAACTTAACCAACAATTTTGGCAGATGAATTGCCAGCCAAATTTAAGTCATATCCTATTTAAAATGTCTAATTGAGAAAATAAGCAGTCAATGAGGCACGCAGTTAGTGTTTTGTTTCCAGATGCAACAGCTCTAAAACATCCCACTGTACCAGTGTGCCCACTCAACTGCCACCACATCACCAACCTACTTCCCAGTTAAGTTTTGGGAAAGACACCAGGTAAAGCAGACTTGAACCTGAGCCTCATTTGCAGACTTTCCTCACAACACAGGCACAAATTCCACCTGGTACTTAAGGACTGGCAGACTACAGACATGGTCCAAATCCTCACATTAACAATTTTTAACCAAACACATTGGTTTGAATAAGTTCACTGAGGGCAGGGAGTTCAATTCAGAGCAACATTGAGTCTGCTGCTGGAGTAACACACAAGGTACATTTTACTTACAAAGCAAGAGTGCCCCCTTGTGTTTAAAAATAGTAATTGCATCAGTTGTATGAATATCAAGGATAAATACACCTTAAATTAGTAAAATAAATAAAAACAATAGCATTGTTATTTTTACTATGTTGTTCACTGACTGACTGACTAGTCAATGGATTTAATACAAACTACTACAATCAAACAATCTCTTACCAGTCATCTTGTATCCACTGGCAGCTAGCTGTCCAGCCATGTACTCTCCATCTGAGCTGTTGTGACTGCAGCCCCATGTTTTCATCCAGATCTTTTGGGTGCCAGGGATCAAACTAAAAAGTTGAATGAAATATATCTGTTATATAAAGTGTGAAAATGACAAAACCAATGTTTAAATTATTGTTGTTTTTTTTTACAAATCTGCCATAAAACCTGATCAAACAGTCAACTGATAAGGACTTGTCAATGTGTACCTATATGAACCTATATTCACCTATGTGAACATTGACAAGACTGTAAGGGTGCTTTTACATTTAATCTGTTTAGTTTAAGCTGCTAAAAACCTGTCTACCAAACTCAGGTGCAGACTAAGCAAACAGGCTGAGACCACTTGGGAACACAGGTGTGCAGGTTATGTGTGCCACACCACATAGTTTAGTACTTCAATGACAAAAAAATGAGTGAAACGTGTCTCCCCTTTTTGTCCCGTTTTCACCTGTCTGTTCTTGACTTGATTCTTGACATAAGAGGCAATCTCATCTAACAATGCTGACAATTATTTATTTCTTCATGATGCTTCTGTGTCACCAAAGAAGTTAAATATAAACAAGAAGCAGTACAGTGCTGCATAACTTGCTGGCTGTCTGATTCACGCAGCACTTAAAATACAGGATGACAATCAACATAGTCCAATGAATGAGTTATGTCAGTCCAAATAGCCTCATGTATATGCATCTTGGATCCTTTGTAATAAGTCTGTGTGAACATGAATCAAACCAGAACTAACAGAGAACAATGTATCAATGTTTTCCTTACTCCGGACCAAGTGAGCCAAACTGCAGTTGTAAAAGTTATTGTTATTGTACAACTGCACATGGCACAATTACAAAAACAGTTCTATAAAGCTTTACTTTGATACTTTTTAGACTGTACTGACTAAAAATCTTAACACAAGCAACTCATTTTTTCACATTTTATTCTGAGTTAATAAAGAAACGTTGAAATAATTACAGTAAACATATCCACCACATGTACCACAATCCATTTGAGTAACTGAAAAGCTTGAAATTAAGACAGACTGGTGCGAAATCAGCACTTACCTGAATTCTAAGACATTTTGACTTGTTACAGCAGGAAAGGCTCGGGTGAAACTAGTTTCATTAACAATGGTTCAATCCAATCAAGTACTCCAATAAACCTCACCAGAATACCAAAATACCAATACCAGGATTGTGGAATTTGGTCATCTAAATAGAGATGTTATCAATTACACCTGTGCTTTTGCTGCTATGACATGTCAAAATGTCACATTTTAATATTTACTCACCCATTACTGGCCTAAAACAAACAGTATACAGAAGCAATATCACAATAAATTAATATCCACTATCACTTACCGCACCACTGTATCAAACAGCTGACTTACCTGTCAGCTTGGAGCTCCTCATTGCACATCAGCTCTTTTTTCTTCCTGGACCTTGGTATGATACTCTTTCTAATAGACTGTCTCTCCTGAGGAGTGGGGTCACTAAAAGACACCATGTCTTCAATGTCTTCAATGAGCGAGTCACAGGTGGAAGCCATGATGGTCTGAAAATCAGACAAAGCCTTGGTCAGCACAGTATGTGTCTCTCAAAAATGACTTTCAACAACCACAGTTTTTCTCCTGTTCATAATAAGAATAGTAATGTAATACAATTATCTAATGACACAACTGACACTGATTCCATAAAAAATATCTATAGTACATTGATTATCACCTTTTATGTCAAAACTCTGGACAGTAAGATAAGATAGTATGATAGGGTTATTGAACCTCTGAATGCAAGCATGAATGTTGAAATGTTTGGCTAACAATATAAGATCAAATGATAATACACTTACATAAAACTACAAGCATGACAAATAATACATTGTTCAAATGTCTTGTAAATGTAAGGTCAGACTATGAACCGTATTAGATGAAAAGACATCATGCATAGTGAGGGTGGGATATTGCAGTAACCCAGTGATTTTATTTATTTTTTCTTGAAAAATAGCTTAATTCATTAACAGAATAGCTGCAGATTATTGGTCTGTCAACTAAATAATAATCATTACTGCTCCATGTTAGAGAACAGTGCAAACCACAGAGGAATTTAAAAGTGCATTGGTATGTCTATTTTTATCAAAAGGGGAATCATTTTATATGTTCCGAGCACCTCACACTGAAAAAACCATGATGCAACATGATGGTTTTCTCTGTGTTAATGCAGTAGAGGAAACTCTACTTATTGTAACAGTAAGGAAGCCTTAAGATGAGTTTCCTCAATGATTTGTCAGTGTCAATGTATCAGCTTAATAAGCAGCTAAAAGCCTGATACTCTCGGATAACACAGATGTTTGGATCTGGATTTGGAAAAATACTGTTTATGGTGGTGACATCAGAATAATTAATTCTAATAAAGACATGTTAACTTCATGAGATTACATTTTTTGAACCCTAGCCTAACTACAGATAAAATATATTAATCAAACATCATAATGCTGTGCACCTGCATCTACTAACACACCTGTACTAATTAGGCCATGCCACGTACAGAGGAAACTTAACTTGACACTGAAAGAAATTTTATCACTTTGATAAACTTAAGTTGTACTTTTAACTCATCTTTTCAATTGAGTCCATCTCTCACTTAGCGCTTTCTCATTCACCTCAGTTTACTTAATTCAGCTACATTACCCTGTCGTTGAAAATATTCCACAAAAAAGTCAGGTTACATTTAAGTGGCAGACAAAGCCACTAAAAACACTTTTGCTAGTAGACTTACTTACACACTAAAAATATTTATTTCACTTTATAATTAATTAAAGTACATCCTCGTGGCTGAACTGCTGCAGCTGACATCAGCTACATTAACGTTCACAGCATATTTACAGAAGAAACTTGCGTTAAATTTACTTAACTTAAATAAATTTGAACTTTAAACTGACGTTAACTAGCTATGTTAAAGTGATATCAACATACCCAGCTGATGTTTTCAGTATTTCCACACGACTTTCACCTAAAACCAACTGTTAGGTGATTTGCATAAGCTAACGCTGACCGATAAAAACTAGAAACACCTGAAATTGATTAATTTGACGAATATCTAGCTACCTAGAGTTTAAATTTGTTGGCTAACATGGCCAAGCTACCTCTTAGCTTGGCTAGCCTCATTGGCTAGCTGCTACCCACGTGCCCCTTATTTTGGACAGGTGGACCCCTTAACATAATGTAAAGGTACCTTACCGTGGTCGGAATGTAGTTATATTTTAAGATAAATGCGAATTCCAAGGACAGTATGTTTAGAAAATGGGAAAAAATATTATTTACACCATCAAAACATAGCTGCCACAACTCTCAGACCGCCATACTTGTACGTAGTTATGGTAGGTAAAGAGGGACAAACTAGACACGTGTGCATGGCGAAGGGGTGAATGATGAATAATTTTTGACCATATAATTTGAAGCATGTCACAAAACTGGGCGATATACGGATTACACATTTATATTCCTGAAAAAGATGGCATCTTGGTACAGTGGTTAGCACTGTCACCTCACAGTAAGCAGGTTCTGGATTTGAATCCCAGTTCACCCATGGAGTTTGCATGCATGTTCTCCCAGTGCCTGTGTGGGTTCTCTTCAGGTACCACAGTCTGAACACATACAGGTTAGGTTAACTGGTGACTCTAAGCTGTCCGTGGATGTGAATGTGCATGAAAATGGTCATTTATCTCTACATGTCGGACAAGATGACCTTTAATTTATACAAACTAAAATGATCAATTAATATGAAATCTAAAGGTAATGTTCTGTAGTAAACTGTTGGCAAAAATTTGAGTGAATGAGTAATTTACATGTATGTTGAGAGAAGCCATGGGAGACCTTCCAAGCGGTGGTGGTAATGCACCAGTAAGGTGGATGAACCGTAAGACAAAAAGAAGACCTGTAGCTTGCCTGCCTAACTCACAAACTAAGGTGCCCACTCTGGCAAGGACCAGGTTAACTGATCCAAACAGTTACATGAACTCACTGACTTGTGTGATACAGAAAACTGGTCATGGCACCCTGTGCCACCACAGGAAAGATGTCAGCCTGGGCAGCTGCCTGTGTCACCCATACCTAAATCTGCTGCTTCTCTGATGATTTTCTCGGTTTTTAACTTGTACCAAATTTACAAAGTAATCACTAAAAACAAACCATAAACATGATTTTAAAAAAGTCCTTATTTATATTGTCTTTATTCAAATTTTCAATTACAAACGCCCAGAGTACAAAAACAAATCCATTTGCCCTCCCCTCCCCCCCAAACAAATACAACTCAAATTCCTCATTTAACAGATGTTAAAGAAACAGTTTATATAACTGAATGACACACATGAAAAAAAACATCAAATTAGTTTACCTTACACATTCAACAGCACACCAATACTTTCACCCATGCGTTCAAATTGCAAAAAAAGTAATGTGACATTACAGCTCTTTTTACTCTCTGTAATTGGTGGAAACAGGCATCAATATCATAATTTTACAGTCAATTCTTTCCCATCAAATAGTTAACTTTTCACATAACCATTAAAGAATATTATGGATCAGTACATTGTATTTGGTAACAGCTTAAGAATAACCATAGGAAAATAGCAGGAAAAACAGTGCTGTTTCAATCTTGACTATAGTTAACACCACATTTAGCCTAATGATAACTTTCTGCAAGGTCTAATCACACATCAGAATCACACATTAGAAATGAAGGAGCTGTCATTTTAAGAGTCACCCATAACACATTTACAGACTCACTGGCTAACTAGCATTAGCAGTGCATTACAATCTTTAACATTCCATTAGAAACCCATGGAAAGGTACAATCTTTCCAAAATTCATGTTTCCATCACATAAAAGTGGATAAAATATTGTGACCAGATTCTGGTCGCTTGTAATAGATGGATGAAAATGTAATTATCTATGTAAATGGACTTAGAAAATACCACAACTGTGGTTAGTGAACCAAAATGGGGAAAAAATTGAGCTGGACTTTTCCATAAATACATATAAAACACACTGATATAAATATGCCTATAGTGAAATTGTGTTTTGTGAATCAGGACATTTCTGTGCGTGAGTCAAATTTCATTCACTTATGACAGTGGCGCAAATTAAGCAAAGCTCTGCTGACTTTGAAAGTGTTTTCTCCTCAACTGAATGGGTGAGGTTCAGGTTAACGATCCCAAACTACAACAGTGTCACAGAAGCAAAGCTCAGCTCCCTACACACTTCAGCAGAGAACAACCAAGTCACTGACCCTGGTTCAGTGGCACGTACAGACATTCAGGCAATGTCTCTTAATGACTCGTAAATGGATGATAGGCTATCTTTGAATGAATGCCTGCATGCATGATTGAATGTGTACTATTTTGGGGTCTAAAAGATGCTCTGCATATTACCAAAAAAAAAAAAAGTCATGGAAGAACTAAATAACTTATGGAAAATACCAAAAAAAAAAAAAAAAATATTGCAATATATTTGTCCACTTAACGATCCATCAAATGTGCACCCCAATATTGAAATTTAAGATGTGACAGCATGAGACTGTAAGATCAAAGGCATTCTCATTATTATAACACGGTATGAGTGGAATCTCGCTCACCTCAACAGACAAAAGTGCGATGTAATATCCAATATCACATCTAAATAATGTAAGGGTCATTTCTATGACAAAGGGGAATTCAAAGACTCATACACACTATGGCATTTACCTCTATGCCCTATTACTATTGTCAAACATTGAGTGAGAGGTAGCCTACAGTACCTTGTGCACTGAAAAATTTAGAAAACTGTACATCATATTACACATGGCAGGCTTACTCTTTAGCAAGCTTGATCTTTGACATTAACTCACACATGCTGCACACGCAATTACTCAAGCGCACATCAATTAGGTCGGGGAGAAGTTAACACTAACAGCAGCAATATTTCCTGCAGCCGCAGGTTTCTCTAGTTTAAAAGCTAGGTTTTCAGACAGGATGTTTGCTGTCCATTATTGTCAGGGATGTAATCAAACACAAGAAGCTATTTCAAGTGAACAGCAACAGTGTTCCAAATATTTAGAGGAAAAAAAACATCCCTACAGCTCTTACTTCACCAAGTCCACAAGCTTTTCTTGATTAGCCACTGTTTAAAGAGTCAGTGGCCATTGATAACACATGACACCAAGACTTGGGTGCACTGAATTTGCTTAAATTACAAAACAGGTCTTTTTTTTTTTTTTTTAATAATTTTTTTCAATATCCTATTACAGCGAAAAATAAGCCTGTCATACATGCTGCAGCCTCAATCAGTGGCTATCTGGTCCTTTGTTTCCTAGGTGACCATGATATTAGTTATTTCTACAGTATTAAAATCCATTAAAATTCAACACTTATTAAACCTAAAAAGACTAATACTCACCTATCCTGTCTCCTACACTGCTTTCAGTACACACTAAGTAAGCAGTGTGCATTAAGTGGTTCAAAGTCAAATTTTTCTGATAAGCTCAAACCACAGTATAATTTCACAGCACACAGTCTAACTGAGGAGGCATTAGGGGAAGTCTGGTTATGACAGTGTCTAGTGATGACGATGGAGGAGACAGGTGAGAAGCAGCAAGAAATATGGAGTTTCTGTCCTGAATTCACAAATAAGAGTTCGGGTGAGAGATGATTTTGCATTGTGTATCCTAACAGGCCTGATTTATACAGGTACATCAGATGTTTTTGCTTAACCCCACATTAACCACAGGTGATGGCTTTTCTGGGCTCTGTTAGCAACAGAACAAAAGTTTCTGGGGAATTCAAGGTTTTTTTATGTTGAATAATTTTGCATTTGCACTCTACAAAATATGAGGGTCCCTAATTGATCAGGAGATGACAGGGTGATGAGGTTGACAAGTAAATAAGACTAAGAGCATTTAGATAACACACTCCCATTATCTTCCATTTACTTGGGGACATACCAAAAACAGTCATTCATGGCACTCGCTATAAGTCCAAATCGTGCTTAAATGTACCAAATATGCATACCCATGGTAACTTTATAGTTACAGTAAATAAACTTACAGGTAGGCACAGACGCAAGATAGGTGACTAAAGTCTCAACCTGCTTCAACTAACCATAACTTAACTGTAGCCATGAATACATGAAAAAATTGCCCTGTTTTCACTTTATATTTATTTTAATTTCTAAAATGAAAAAATCCTACTAAACAGTCAGCAGTATGAGCATTCAGTCACAGATCACTGGTGTAATAGAATGCAATCATTAAGAATTCTTCAGTATCTCCTCTGCACCAACACACTTGGCATTAACACATCTTAAACTGGTGTATATGTCTAAGGATGAATTACCTGGATGAATTTAGACAACTGACAAGGAAGTGGGAACAACTTCTTCTCTCCTTGCCAAAACAGATTTAAAGGCCTGTCAAATCCTCATATTTGTGGCATCCTTCCAAGATTTAACAGTAAACACAGTTTTCCTCTTCCCTGCTCTTGAAGTCGATGGATGGTGGACTGATGGTTTCGGATCTGTGCAATTACAATTGAATTTATGTTAAACCCAATCATCCAGGATGAGTGTTAATGCCAGCTGACGTGAACCCTCACCATTTATAATCAACCAAACAGACAGCAAAGGTTTTCAGATGTCCTCCAACGCTCAGCTACACTGGAGGCCTTACATAGCCTGAGACAAGGAGTAATAGATATGTCTGTATACTGACCAGTTGTGTCTTTGTGTGAAAGCATTCAAGGCCATTCATCTCTCACACCATGACAGAACATGGCATTTAGTCCCACTGGGACTGAAAAAGCCCTAAATGTTTCCCCTGCAACTATTTAAAATTGGTTTCCACTAACTACATAGTCAGACACAGGCATCAAACCCCCCACTGATTCTCTATCTCTCTCCCATGCACTAAATATGAATTTCTGTTAGCTAATGCTAGCTGCACAGGAGGTCATCCAGGCAGGAGGGCATTTTATCAAAGTCATAGGCTTCAAACAAATCGCTGATTCCCTGATCATCTCCCAAACCTAAAAGGTAGTCATCTTGGTCCAGAAGAGGAGGCCCAAGGTTTAAGAAAGGCCCCAAGGATGAAGGGATCTGGTCTTCTGTCTGCTGGAGGAGACTGGTGTAAGGAGACGAAATGGGGGAGAGGGTGGTAACGGAGACAGCTGAGGAGGAGGAAGGTGCAGCCAGGGAGGCGCTGGGAGAGGCCGTTGTGCAGCCGGGATCTGTGAAAGAAAAAGGAGTCAACTACTTATTATCTATACACTATACACTGTTATGTTAACCAGTCTTATGGCACTTATCGCACTGGAGGACATACTTCAAATTTGATCAAAAACACCCTTCTGGGTCTACTCCCAGGTGGTTTGTTTCCTGTGACTGTACAGTTGAATTAGGGATTTGAACCAACAGTAGAATGGACACAAGCAAGTTGTTTATTTACCAGTCTGGGTTAACTGTTCAACAGCCAAGTTAGTTATTTTGGCACTGAAAACGGGAGTCGTATCATAGAATCATATTCGCGCTACTGTTGAACCAAGCACTTGACACTTGTCCATACGAGTTAAGAACAAATGCCCGTCACCACAACTCTGGTTTTCATTCACTTCAGCTTTGTTTATGCTAGCCTGCGTTACAAGCACAGAAAACTGTCCCAACATTGTAGATATTCATGTTTGTACTAGGGTTAAAAATAATTAATGTACCATTACAACAACAGTAATGGTTGCTGTTAATAAATTTGGTACAGATCAGATGATGACATCTAATGACTTTGTCGATCCCCAACTTTTCACTTGGCCCCACCAGCAGGTAAAATTTTCCACATATCAAGTCTTCCGTAATGATGAAATAATGATTAAATACCCTAACCCTAACCTGTTCTTCAAGCTAACCCTAAGTGTGTTAAAATTACAGTATACATCTCATCAGAAAGTGAGCGGCTGAAAAACACAGCAGGAAATTCTGCTCAGGAGCTTAGATGCTTTACAACCCGTCACCAACTACCTTGCTTAAGAATAAATGAAAACAGATAAGCACACCTATGCTTATCTGGCACAAACCTTGAAGGACTTTGAGGAAAGGAGAGTTCCCATTGATATCTGTGCTGCCATTTTTTACAGGACTCCTGGGGTCATTCTCCTCATCTGGGCACAGCAATACTTCTATAGGACCTTTGGTGCTGGTCAGATGGATGGACAAACTCTGAAGAAGAGAAAAAGGAGCTTGGATTAGAACACTGACAGAACTGCACTTGATAAGATGACTAGACAGACTCCAAGCAAAGATTTTCTTTAAAAAAAACTGCAAACTTTCCTTTCAGCCTTACTTTGTTTATGTTCCACCAAGGTATATACACAAAATACTGAAACTAAATTGATGCAAAAAACATCTTTTCACAGTTTTAGTTACAGAGATGTCATTCCCAAATGTCTGGTAAAACCAATCAGCAACACCAACTCTAGCAGGGTGAATTTATCTATCTGCAACCTACAAACCCAGTGTGCTAAAACATTTGAGCCCCTTGTACACAGAGACTGTGCTATAGTGACTGTTAATAAGACCCTTTATTATGCCACCTTTGCTTGTTTACACTGAACCAAAAAAAGCTGGCACAACACCACCCCAGTGTGTGAGTTTAGACAGAATGCCGGCATTGCGGAATAAGAGGCATGACGTGTGACACAGTAGTCTCTGCGTCAGTCAGTGTCTGTCCTGCCGTGCCGGGTCTCTTACACAGATGTCAGTTTGGCTCTGTGACTACCTCCACTGTTGACTTAAAGGCAAAGCAACAATGTACCCCCATTCCACGTTCAATCCTTATATAAAGAATGGCAAAGTGGAAAAAGGGCACAACATTCCAACTTTAAACAGTATTGCTTAGTGTAAAGACTGGACGCAAATGCATCACAACACTTGATTTAATGTTGAAACTTTAATGTGATCTTTGTAAAGAGGGTCAAAAGTTAATTTTCCCAAAGGTCCAACTGTTTCTTTAAATGAAACACAAGTCATTGGTCGGATGACCAGTGAGCAAGAAACAGAAGTATCATCAAGACAACCATGACAAATCCAGTCTATATTGGTTATGTGTTTGTGCATGTATACATACCTCATCAGGGTCTGGAACTTCTAGTTTTGTGTCTGTGGGCGCTTTGACAACAATAACAGTCTGGTCTCGGAGGTTTCCCAGCTGTTTGATGTCTTGATATGTTACATAGGCATATGTGAAGAAGAGAAGGTTAAAGAAATAGCATTGCAATGTCAGTACATGTTCATACAAAAAGTTCTTTATGTGATGACAAACTGCTGAAGTGATTGCAGTACTATGACTCTGCAGATGCCGGTGTTGAAAGCTAGATGAGTTAACATTTTAGGCACCATAATGTATAAAGATTTGCTCTATGTGGCAAGATGAAGCATTGCACATATGTTTAGGATCTAGTAAGTTTTTGTAACTGATATTGACATTTTAAAAACACTCAGTTCAGTAGATCACTGTTGAAGTATTAAACTGAACTTACTGTGAGCTAGGAATAAGCCTGAGCACACAAACAAGTTTACACTGACATTAATTTGGTGAGTTTACCTGCAGAGTTATGAGAACATGGTTACAGCACGTTTTAACACTGAAGTGAGGTCACTAAGAATAATTTTTTTAATAGGTTTTGGATGACATGTCAACTAACAAAAAAAGGATATTTCTGGTTGCTTGGCAACTCGCTCATGTGTCTCACATCCAGGCTGCATCTCTGGATAAGTTGTTCAAGCCTCTGCTCTTCTTCTCCCAGCGCAGAAACTTCCGCTGTCAGCCTTTGTCTCTGGCTTAATGCTCCTTCTACTTCCAACAGGCTACAGCCCCTGTGTGAGAGAGAGTGAGAGAGAGAGGCTTGAAAAGAGTGCAAACAGATTTAATTTTGTACAATAGCCTCAACAGTGCAGAAAAAGTTTCTCATCTAGGTTTTCCTTTGATTGTCCTTAATGCTGGAACTGGTATACCACAGATTTATGTTAAATACTTGTGTGATATCCACAAAAAAAAGCTTGTACTTCATTTTCAATAGGCAATGTAAATATTTCCTGTAAGAAACAATGTAAATATTTCCTGTAAGAAACATTTGGACAACAATTCTGTAATGAAAATAAGTGCAATCTAAAAATATTTTGACTTAGAAATGCTTTTATGTTTCATTAGATACAAAATGAACACTTTTACTTATCTGTGAACATCTCCAAGTTAAGTGACCGATACAGACTGAATTTATTTTTAAACTTAAGCCAACCACATCATACCCAATAAAGGAAAAATCAACACTGGGCCTTAACTGAAAGAAAACACATATAACATATCCTCATAAAAACACCATGAAAACATTCAGGGCTCATCTAGTTCACTGAATGTATTCATGGGCCTAAAGTTGTAAGCACATGTACTTTAAAGGCCTATTCCTAAACTGCATGTGCTCTTGGTGATTAATGAACACTTTACAATTATGTAAATAGAAATTTACAGAGCAGAGTGTAGCATAGTCAGGTATCCTCAGACTTTGATGTGGCAACAGCTTGCATGCAGCCACCTGCCTTCCTGTGCTGCACAGGCCAAGGAACACTCTGAACCTTTTTCTGGCCAAAACCATTCACAACACTTTTGCTACACCAACCCAAGACAAACTCATAGATTTTTTGAGACTTTAAAAAGCTTTACACTGCAGAAACCAATGCATATACACAACTCTGCTCAATGTTTTTATGACAGAAATTATGCTTTGTTATTTGTAAAGCGCTTTGATCAAACTATCAGTATTTGTCTGGATTTGTGTCTGGGGATACAGCTGAAACACAAGAGAGGAACAAAGGTGGAAGAGGAAGAACCATGGGGTAACACAAGTAAAACAAAACAGTCTCTTAAAAAGTATTTACATGATTGTGTGAGAGAGAATGACCACTTACATCCACTGAATATTGTTCTTTGATTTCTTCTTGATGAGGTGAATGCCCTCTAGTACATTGGTGATATCATACAGCCGCCTTTTCTGCACCTGAAATTAGACAATGCAGGTCTTTAGATGTAACCGTGTAAATCGCCAACCACAAAAATTCCTGACAGTGTTCATTTTCTTTTTCGATGCACTTAAGAGAAACATTCAGACATAAAAGTACCTGTAAGGTTTCAGCGGCGAGGTTGAGGTCTAAAACACCATCGGAAGACTGAGCCAGAAGGTCCACAAACTTCTTTGTTAACAGGCCCAGAGAGGTGTCATACCGTGTCTTCTCTGGTGGAGATTTGGGTGCTGTGGTGAAGGGAAAGTATCATTCATGGTCATAATTAGCTGGCGGAGGTGTGATTTATATCAAGAGGAGATCAATGGCTACACTACAGGTCAAGCAATGGTTTGAAGTTAAAATTTTAGAGAGGATCACACAGGTCACATTAGCCCCCTGCCTCACTCTCCAAGACATCCTGTGGATCAAGTCAACAGTACATTACACTGCTGCAACATAGTGGCTTGCCATTAAACATGAAGACAACAATTCATGCACAAGTTTGTTTCTCTTATAAGTTCCAATTATTTTCTACTTCAATAAACCATGCCGGACACACAAAATTAAGGAACATCTGAGAGGATATCTTTTCTTGTTTGTTTGTTTTTCTACTGATTAAACCCAGTAATATAAGTGGAATTACTTAAGCAGCAGTTCAGAGGGTTTTATATTGTGGAAACTCTTTGTTCATGCAGACAGAGAATAAATCAACTTTTTTCATGTTTTTTGAATGTGTGTCTGATCCCCATTTCAACTCCAACATTTTTTCTGATGGAAACATCTTTCTTCAGAGAAATTCAAGGGATTACAATTAAAAGTGTTATATCTTGTGATATGGTTTGTCATTTAGGCACCATGGCTTCATTTTTCACTGATGACTTCAGCAAACAGAAACTGGAAAACTAAGTGTTGCTACAAAGACGTACACATTGCTACGGTATATAGGTGAATTTAGCTGCTGTGTTTAATGGAAAAGAAATAATAATATAAGTACTTTTGATTGATTCTGAATCAACGTTGACAGCCTATTGTTCTTGCATATAAACTATGGCTCTGGTAAAGGGCTGGGTATAATTCTGCTCCATTTAATAGTATGAATTAAGCAGTTCTTTAACCCCTGACAATTATGTCTACAGCATCACACTGTACGATGTGTTCAATCTGTTTTTCCCTGATTACCGTATAAAGTAGCCATTATTGAGGCTGCTCTGTGTATGAAACCCATTTCCCACACAGGATGACCCTTAATTGTTGTGCTGTAAAATTCTGGATTGAATATACTGAATGCACTGAATGGATGCCCCTTATAGCCTTCCACTTCTTACTTCTGGGTGTCTTTAACCGTGTCCCATTGGTGGCTGCGGCTCCTCCTCTGCCTCTTGGAGTTCTGGCTGGTTCTGATTGGTACTGGTGGTCTGAATCATCAAGCGCCAATCGCCTTTTTGCCTAGAAGGTCAAAAAGATACTGTTAAAAGCAAATATTGGTGACATTTGGGTTGTTTGGCTGGCAGGCATCAGTCATCTCTGAAGCTACTTCACAAGCAGTGAAGAATGATGCCGTGATGCAGCGTAACCCTGATTCTCTCTTAGGAGTCTCTAAAGCAGAGGTGCAACAAAAATCTAACAAAAAAATAATACAAATAAAACATCCAAAGAAAACATTTATTATCTGTTTGATAAAGGCAGCACACTCGCTGCAACACACTTTGATCACCAAACCAGAGAAGACATTGTTCTTCACAGCCTTTTCCATTTCAGTTTTGATAAGGATTTTATTCTAAAGTATAGTAGTAAGGATATGGGATGGCTGTCATCGAGATTCCATGTATTGTGGAGAAATTGTGTCAGTTTAATATTTTGCCTTGCATCTGACGATGTGTCACAAAACCAGACGTTGATTTCTTCCTTTCCGAGTTCAGCCCACATAGCCCAGGAGTGAGTCAGACTTATGGGTCTGATCACAGTGCCAATGTAAGTATTCTAACAAGAGTGTACAAGAGACCACATGACGGCGTGACTAAAGAAAATGGTCAAGTCATTCTCCTGTCACACCAAGGCACTTCAAAAATTGCTTAAAGGAAATCCCAACATACTGTGAAAGACATTTTATGTCATTTTATTTTCTGTACCTCATTTACCCATTAATCAAATCCAAACAAGAATGTTATTTTTACCTGTGCAAGCTAAACAGCCATTTGCAAGCTTACTGTATGTTTGATGTCCAATGTTCATGTTCATGTTAACCTCAAAGCTATAAATCAGCAGTGTTTAACCTGTCACAATTTCTGGGAAACCATTAGAAGTGTACCTCTGCCAAGTTAGTAGTTTAGCTTGACATAGGCTGTATGTTCATCACCTTATTTCAGTAGTAGTGTACACTTCTGAATCTGCCTCATGACCACTATTGCATGTAACGCCATGTTTAAGCCCATTTAAACAATGTGTTCAACATCCCTAAGCCTTTATACTGCTAATGGTGAACCACCTTACATAGGCATTTCTGACTGATCTGATTTGCGGTTTTGTCAGCAAAAAACTACTTACTATTTTTTTCTATTGCAAGTCTAAACTGGTATTCTACTCATCATCACTATCATATGGCATGGTGGTTTGGTGAAAGCTTAGATTTCTGTGTCAGAAAGAATCCAACCTATTTTAGTGTCTTTGAGCAACACCCTAGTACCAGAGTGCTGTCTACTGAATTTCCCTCTAAAACCCTAGTAGAGAGGTAGTCAGTTTACTTCTAGTAAATGTAAACCATATTAAATCATAGTTAAACCCATCGCTAATACTTAATCTTACTTGACCTAGCCCTTGCATGAGGAAAAAATAATATGCCCTCTGTTGATGTCAGCCATTTTATATCAGCAAGCAGCTCCCCTCACCCCCTGCCTGGTCATGGCTTCAGCCTGAGATACAGACTGGTTTAGTTCATGAAAGATGAATAGCCAGGAACAAACCAACACCCTGAATGCTGCTGAAACTAATTTGTGTGGTTTGTGCATGTTGAAAATACAGGAAACGTGCATCAGCACTAAAGCAACAAACTCAAGTTTCACTTTACTTGGCATGAAAGGCACCATAACGTTACACTTTATTTGCAAAAGAGGGATATAAGACATTTGTGTAAAATTAAGGTCAAGGCCGACGAGTAATGTTGTTCTCTAGTAATCAATACTGCTACTAGCATAGAAAGCTAACACATTTTCAAGCTTTATCCAAGTTGGCTTGCATCTTCAGAGACGACTGGGAGAAATATCTACCGAGTAGTTTCAAAGCTGAAGTAAACCTTTCGCCATGCATAAGTCCATGTCTTTGCAAGTTTAGCCACTCGCGTCTTATTAGAAAGCGAAGAATGAGCTAACTAAGAGCCAAGCTGCCCAACAAATCCCCCCAACCCCCAAATTAAGACACTAACAGCAGCCACTAGGCCACCGCTAACGTTACTCATCTCTTACCAATATTTCCATCTGCCTGCGAGGGTGAAGCGGACTCAAAAGCACCATGAAGTTAGCATAGCACGCTATTAGGTGACAGGTCTGCGTTTCTGTACACGTAAAACTAACTTAAACTCATCGTTTGTTTCCCTATAGTCAACAAAACACTTAACCACCCCACTTGGGTAACTTAGCTAGCGGTAGTTAGTTAGCCACCTCGCTAGGTTGAGTCGTGGGAATGCCCTGGCTAAGTAGCTAGCGTTAGCTGCCCGAACAACAAGCTCGGCTAACCTAGCAGGCTAACATTTGGTGGTGTTTGCGGCTAGTTGTAGCAAGCCAAATGAGATAAAAAACGAGCTGTGTAGATTATTACCGGCGGTCTTCCCAGAGCGGGTCGTTGTCCTGCTCCGTTTGCTGCAGCTTGTTGTGGAGTTGTGTAAATGTTGTTTATCTGAGGCTCGGATAAACACACATTTGATGTCTGTGTAACGTTGCAAGGCGGTGAGGTGGTTATTATTTGGATATACGTAGCGTTGGATTGTCCGGGGTTTAAACGATCCGAAAGAGCTGTTAAAATTATATTATTGTCCAGAGGAGAGCCCCCAACCCCCGCTAAAATCACTTTGTCCGGAGCCGAGGAGATCCCTCTTCTCATCTTGCGTATTCGGGGTAACCCCTTTCTTGTCTCTGTACTTTCAAGCCCGTATGGTTGCTAATCCGCGGCAATAATAACAAAAATAATCAGACCGAAGTAAAGATGAAAGTCTGATTCATCGACTTTTGTAAAGTATTTTTCTTTATGAAAGTGCATTTAGGCAGATGCAACGGATTAAAAAGTAGCGCAACTCTCGTTTCTCCCGTCTAGAAATGGCTTCAGGAAACGGCCTGATGAATGAAGGGATACGGTTTACGCGCTCAAGAGCCCTCCCGCGAAACTCAGATTTCCCGGGAAATTTTCAAACGGAATTTACATGCCAGAAGCTATTGGTTCCTCAGAAAATAGTCCCTACCCACTTTACTGTCGTATTGACCAATGATAGCGCAAGAATCGGTGCGCCACGTGTTCATTGGCAGTTGTAAACAGGCGACGTCATCTGTCACGCCTTGCGTGTTCCCTGACAGGACGCTAAGTGGCGCAAGTGACCAACTGTGCTGACAAGACTGAGGTAGGCAACCCTACAACCACAGACTGCACAACAAAAGAGAGGACACGACCATGTACTTATAAAACGCGGCAATCTGAGATCTAGTCGCCATATATTTTACATTAGTGTGATATTATTTTGTATATTTGCGATTTTTCTTCTGATGCAGTAAATTAAAGCAAGGTTTCAAGATTTGATCTGAAGTTTACAGAGAGAGCAGCATTACAATAGGAGGGGGTTAGGGAACAGGGACAGGAGATCATAGCATAACATACATTCCATGTAAAAATGTCAAGAGTAATGACAATTAAAGTAGTAATTGCAATAGTAGCAGTAATACAAGAGGCAGTACCAATAATATCTAAATATAACAGCAGGTGTTGAGTGGGGCTGTAGGAGCAGCAAGAGGCTTGTCATCACAGATCAGACTCTACAGCTCCAGAGGCAGACGTACCTGCAGAAAGAGGAGAGAGATACAAAAGAGCACAAAACTATGGGAAAGGGGAGATATCAAGTTAGTAACATGTAATATGGGATATGAATCCATACTGATGGAAAGTGAGAGAGAGAGAGACAGAGAGAGAGAGAGAAGCTCAGTGCATCATGGGAAATCTCCCAGCAGTCTAAGCCTATTGCAGCATAACTAAGGGATGGTTCAAGCCTGAGCCAAACCTAACTATAAGCTTTATCAAAAAGGAAAGTTTTAAGCGTGCTCTTAAAGGTACAGAGGGTGTCTGCCTCCCGGACTGAAACTGGGAGAAGGTTCCACAGTAGAGGAGCCTGATAGCTGAAGGCTCTGCCTCCCATTCTGCTCCTGGAAACTCTGGGAACCACCAGTAAACCAGCATTATGGGAGCACAATGTCCCAGTGGGATTGTAGGGGACTATAAGATCTTTAAGATAGGATGGTGCCTGACCATTAAGGGCTTTGTATGTGAGGAGGATGATTTTAAATTCTAGTGTACAGAAGCTAACACAGGAGAAATACGATCTCTTTTTCTAGTCCCTGTCAGTAATCGTGCTGCAGAATTTTGGATCAATTGGCGAGTCTTTAAAGACTTGTTGGGGCAGCCTGATAATAATGAATTACAGTGGTCCAGCCTGGGAGTAACAAATGCATGGACTAGTGTTGACAATACTGAAAATTAATTAAAAATAGATAAAATACCAAATGTAAAAGATGGCTCAGTTTGAAATGTAATAATGTATGGCAGTATCATGTTCATTGTTTTCTGCACAGATCTTTGGAACCCCAGAAAGCTTCCCTGCCTTTCATAACATTTGCAGATTTATCTATTGTGTGCTTCTTTGTCTCTGGTCAGTGCTTCTAATTTTCAAAAGATATCACCATGTTGGACTCAAAGAACACCTTACCAGCATGAAGTTGACAAGCAGAAATGACCTCAATGCTCAGAAAAACAGTGAAGTCCTGATAGACATTGTGTTTTATTCCAAATATACATACAACTTACTGTAGAACAGACTCACAGAAAGTAACAATATAAAAACATCTGCATTTTCTTTTATTAAAAGCTGAATATTTGCCCCAAATTTTATTTTTGCTCATACATGTCACCAGTGACATGTATGATAATACTTAAGTACTTTTAATTAAATAAGATTTCAACTAGAGGACTCTACTGATTAAGTTTATTTTGCATTGTGGCATTTTTACTTTTACGTCAGTGAATGATTTTACTACTTCTACTATTTACATTACAGAGGTGACACTTTTCTCAGGCCATATAACATATTGTGTGTTGCTATCATAGAAACCTACATTATAAAATGTCTGTATTTTCTGTTGTTGTTTTTTTTGCGCTGGCATTGCGGTGGCATTATGGCATAAAAAAGGTAAGGAGACAGCTCTTTGGCTTGCAGGTTGTTATGCTCAAAAATAGACCTTCAGTCTGAAAGAAATTTAACTGTCCTTAAAAGAGATGTCACTACCAGGCTGCTAATTTGCAGCTGATCCCGAACTTTGACCTCCATGTTGAGGGGCACAACAATTATTCTCCCACTGAGATGCATTAAATGTCACATTATTTGTTTATTCTAAGGAAAAGCTAGCATTCTAAGCTGCATTCAAAGGTGCCTCACTTTAAATGCCATCCTTGGACCTACTCTGTGCAAAAAGTGCTCAGCATGTTTCCACCGACAAAACCTGGCAGTTATGATGACTCACAGCAATAACTGTACAATAATGAATACATATTCATTCCCATATGTCTCTCAACTCTGTAAGCTATGCTATGGTCTCAGAGAAGAGCATTAATCTGTTACCAGATGGCCTTTCTTGGCATCTTCTGCAATACTCACAAACTATTTTTGAATTTAGATTTGGGCTACTTCACTTTAACAGTGCTGGACATGTCCAATCATCCATTTTAATTTACAAACTTAAAGTCACAGTCACTTCTCACAGGCCATGAGGACACCTGTGGCAATTACCTTTACACACTTCACCACAGAGAATTTTGCTTCAGTCTCAACAACTTATCCAAACAAATGTTTATATTTTCTTAATTTATTTACTGAGAAATTCTGAGAAGACTCACTGACAAAAATCTCTCATTTTCAACAGAAACAGCCACTGGTCCCCACCTTGACAATTTATGTTGCGTCGAGCCTCAAAGACAGCCTGAATGACACCGGAAGTAATGTGAAGTAGCTTTCATATGTAAAAAAAAACAAAAAACATTTCGATATCCCAGTCAACTGTGCTAGATATTATACACTCAAAATTATCTTTAAATATAATGTTCACCCACTTCACCCAAACACAAGACACACTCGGTTACTTTTGACAAGGATTAGCCCATTACCCACAATCAAAAATTGTTTGAGAATTACTATATTATTATTATTATTAAAACGTCTCCTTCTATAGAGGCAAGTCTGCGAAAACACTGCGGAGAATAGAAGCTTGTTGAAATGTTCTCTCCTGACAGATGTTTGCTTTCTGTTCAAACAGTAAGGTAATATTTTGTTCGTCAACCCGGCTTTTATTTTTGAAGCAATGACCGGAAAACCCATTAATTTTCTCTCTGTCTCAGTCAGATTTGACTGGTTCGCTGAGACAGAGGGAGGAGGAGGAGGGCACAGCTGGGAGTGTCATGCCTGCTCTATCAAACTGTGGACTGGTTTGACCTGTCACGGAGCCTCTCCTTTCGGGCAAACAATGTATTTCAGTCACAGAAAACATTAAGTAGTTCGCTTTGGGGAAAAAAGGGAGAAGGGAATAGACGACCGGGAACACCGACGCGTCGCGAAACAGCAACTGCGCAGGATGGGCGAGCGGGCGGACACGGCGTTTAAAACCACTGGATCCAAGTGGTTGCTGCCTGTCAGTGAATACTTGGGTTTTCCTCTTGATCAGGTAGGATTGCCTGCCCACGAATCACAACCCGGCGTGGATATTTCAGAGGAATTATAGAGCATTTTCCCCAAGATACGCTGTCTTCTTTAGTACCCAGTGTCATGAATGAATGGTCTGTTAAGTAGTGTTGTGTCACTTGTTAGACAGCCACCAACGCCCACAGTTCAATTCGTGAGTGTGATGGTATACATAAGAGGCTTTTGATGTTATTTTCCTCTACAAAATGACGCGAGAAAGTGAAGACATGCCAAAGTTTAAAAATCAGGCTACTTAACATTAATAGCTAGTTATGTGGTAGTCTGCTTCACTAATATCACAACAAAGCCACTCATCCTTTTAGAATTGATATGATATCACTGTGGATGAAGTAACAAGTGAAACTTATAGCCATGCCATGCTGTCACAGGAAGTGCTTATAGAGGTATCAGGGGGTGATTTTGTGTTTAACAAAAAGCTCATGGTTTGACACAACTCAGATCCTAATCTCTCCCACACAGGTGAATTTTTTGGCGTGCCAGCTGTTTGCCCTGGCTGCTGCCTTCTGGTTTCGTCTCTACCTCAGTCCCAGCCATGCCAATCCCCTGGTCAGACATGCTGTGGCAACTCTCCTCGGCATCGCCTTTCTCATCTTCTGCTTCGGATGGTACTGCGTGATGCTGCCCTCGCACAATACTCCATTCATTTTCTCTCATATGATGCTACACCCCATTCATATTTTCTATTCCTAGCCAATACCGTGATTTGATTGCCAACATGTGATGAGTGAAAATATGTGACAGTTAACTCTCTGTAGTAGGTTTACCACTGAGCATATCTCAGCTATTATGTGTCTACCTTCCAGACAAATAGAGAGGCCTGATGGTCAATACACTAGGCCCACAGGTTTATAATTATAGGAGGACAATGAGGCTGTAGACAATAAGAATGCACAGAGAGGAGAGACACAGGAGAAATGTGGTAGCATTTGATCCACGAGTTCCAGGTTTCGCACACGCTGTATCATATCACAGGCTTACAGCATGATGTCCCACTTAACACACTATGTGTTATTCAGATAACAGTGACGATACACATTTTCTCATAGTGTGCATCCTTTTCTACAGGTACTCAGCTCACATCCTGACAGTGGTGGTTGCAAGCTACCTGATCATCATCAAAGCTGACATCAACAGTGTACACAGGTCAGTCTCTGTCCTCATACTTCTGGGATATGATTGCGTTATGGAGAAAAAAATATTAGATTCTAAAATGTTGAAGCACTGAAATTAGTTGAAATTCTTGACACTGAAACATATCAACTATTAAGTAATTAAATACATGCTTTAATGCTCTGTGAAATCAATCATTGCCCTTTTTGCGATGCAAAGTTAGTACATGTTGTTTCTAGACCAGACTGGCTAGGTGAATGACAGACCTCCTATAGCAGCAGCATCTCATTTCCATGACAGTGGTGCAATTCTAGTTACTGCAGACTTTAAGTAAAACTTGTCAAACAAGATCAGCCCAGAAACTATTTACGTCACAGGTGTGTGAGTGTACAGATGGCTCAGTCTAGATAATGTCACTTATATCGGAAATGTATTTGTTGTGGTAATACAGCGTTTGACATTTCGATCTTTTAAAAAGTTTTTGTCGTTGCTCATTCCCTTGAACTTTCCCATTCATTCACTCCCTCCCACACATTCCAACACAGACTTCAGTGCAATGCACCCCACCTAATTATCTTCCTGTTAAGTTAAAGCCTGAACTAAAATACTGTTGTTGAAGGCATGAAACTAATGCAGAGCACGTCCGGTGGAAAGCAACCTGGTATGCCAGCCGGACCAGTCTGTTGCATCAAGACAGCAAGACTGTGTGTGTGTGTGTGTGTGTGTGTGTTTGTTTCTTTTTCTCTCATACTGTAGTTGTGTAGTTTTGTGACCATACATACATTTTTCTTCATATTCTGGTGTATGTGTGTGTATTAAGAACTTAGTTTTTTCTCTTTATGAATTGAGCAGCATAAATGAGGTATGCTTAGGTATTTATGTTTAAATGGATTACCTGCAGGGAGAGGCAGATAAAAACCGGCATTGTTCCCTGCTTGTGTAAACTTTGTTTCAGGTTAAACATACATACTACATTACGCACATCTTTGTCACAGTAACTGACTGAATCAAGAAAATCTCAGCTCGCTGCAGACCATGCCCGCAAAATGAGTCATCATTCCTCGATTTTACAATGTCAGTGGTTCTTACTTCTATGAATTTGCTGAGATCCCGGTGTTAAAACATTTCTCTGAAGCACTATACTGTGACTATTCTTTTTGATGACTTTATAAAATATATTTCAGATAGTAAATGTCCTAACTGACCAAACACACTTATAAGAATAAAAGACACAACAGAGGAAATTTTTGAATCTACTAGACATTCATAAGTATCTCACTTGTCTCTTGTCTGATTTAGTTCTATTCATTTCACCATATACAGGTATTCCATGGTGACAGCTATGGGCTATCTGACAGTGTGCCAAGTGAGCCGAGTTTTCATCTATAACTATGGAATACTGTCCACTGACTTCTCTGGGTAAGGAAAAGCTTAATCAGCCAGTTGCCTCATCTCCTCTCCACTCTGTTTGCCACACCTGCTCTGTGACAGCTTATTAATCACTTCAGCTTCAGAACAGTTCTTACGTTATCAGTTAACGTTTCCAAACTGTGTGGTACCTACTTACACAGTCGCCAGTGCCACAGCCCTGTGTAAATACAACACCACTGATTAAAAAGCAGCAACGTGATTGTTCACTGTTGACATTGTCCAGCCAGGTAGAGTTAAGGTACTCACTGCCTCTTGGCAACTGTAACTTTGTTGTGGTAGAAACAAGCCCGCTTTTAAAGGAGTGGACAGTTTGATTTTTAGTATGCTTCTCTTTATATGGAAGGTTTCTCCTCATTGAAATATTACATTTCCCTTTTTGGACTCCATAAGGATTATAAAGAAGAGCTCAAAGGAGAACTTAGAAAAGTGGGAGGGGATTTCCCATAACAGAAAATGGGCTGTGACTCCTCTGTCATTACTCATTATTTCCTAAGTGAAAGATTGCATACTCAGAAATTACACTATTACACAGAACCGACAGGTGTTAACTAGAACTGCATTCCACAGCTACTCTCACACTGGTGGGAGAATTTTTGTTAACATAGTGCTTATCTCATTGTGGAACACCTCTTATAGAAAGAGCACGGCCTCCTAGGATTCACAAATAACAAACTAAACATGGAGCTGCCAATAAACATGCTCTGTCAGAATAATCCCAGAGGTGGTACCGGTGATTTTACTAGAAAATCAGATAAAGTGGATAATAGCGTTTCTGTGTGTAGTTGTGCTTTTAAAGGTGACGGCTGACTTTGCTGGCTCCTGTATTCAGCAATTTCCTTTGCCCAGTTCCCGTGTGGATGAATTTGCTGGCAGCCTCACTTGCACTCCACATGACTTTGATGATGAGCAGCCAGGGTTGTGAGTCAGCCTTTGGTATGGTCATATATTTAACTGAGATCCAGTTCCTTCAGGCTCTCAGATTGGACAGATAAATGGCTGTGGATCACAGTGGTGTCCATATGTGTAACTACTTACTTACTATGAAAGGATTAGGCCAAACAAAGGTTTTATTCACTTTTTCTCACTTTTCTCTGGCATAACAGCAACCCTTTATGTCGGGGATTGCCTGGTTTTATGCTTTATGCCTGGTTTTTGTGGTGGTTCTGCTTATCACCCTTGTATCTTGTGTTGCTTGCCCTGTGGGAAGATGTCAAACACAGTTAATCTAGAGCTTGTGTTTGAATTCTGTGTGCTATGAGCATTTCCATAAGCTAATCATTTCTGCATTTGTGCAAGGCAGCAGAACAGAAATTGAACTGGGTCAAAATCTTGTGTATTGTGCCAACACTATGGTCTACATGGAAAAACAGAGTCTGTGGGCTACAGTGGTGCAGTGTTGCACATACCGGCTGGCACCCTAAAAATGTTTCTCTAAAGCCAACTGCCAGCTCTGCCAACTAGCGCTGCCAGCCGCACGGCCAGCCCCTCTCTGCCTCAGCTTTCCATGCTGCGCACACAATGCGGCCCCCTCACACACTGGTTCCTGTGTGTGAGTGTGCAGGAGAAAGAGAGAGAAATGGAGAGATGCAGTTAAATGTGTGTTTGTGTGCCTTTGTGCACATACACACTCACATTCTTGGGACAGAGAGGTCTCTATCTGTGAATGAAACCAGGAGAGGGGGTGTGAAACTGGTCTGTTCAGACATACTGTACAGGACCTTAACACCCTCGACTGTTATCTCACTTCCAGCGCTTTTTGATAGCCATAAATGGCTAACCTACTGAAACACATGAAACCAATGAGTGGTTTAAAAGAAACAATATAAAGACCCAGCTGTCCTAGTTTCATAGGGAGATGGTGATTAAGAGAAAATTTGGATATTTGAATTGCATTGGAGTAATAAGTGACCTGACATGACATGACTGGAAAAGAATGCCGTGATTTAAGAGGGAAAATCATTCTGTAGCCTCAGACAGAGGCTCAGAAGGCAGTGGCTTCAGGTGTACTTTGTTTTAAGTCAGTCGTATAGTAGATGACCATAAAGTGCTCTTTTTTGGGGTGGGGGGGGGGGTTTATATCTTTTAAAACATGGTTGTTGTACTAGAAACTGTCAGAATTGCATGATACTATCAGTTCTGTGGCACAGGGTTGTCTGAAGGGTATTTATTCGTCTGTGTATTTATTCTTTAATCCACTAAGTCAGCTCAGCAGCAGATATCAGCTTTTTTTCCTCTACATTTTTACAGTTGAATTAAACAAATAAATCATTTATCTGCCTTTTCTGCTCAGGCCTCTGATGATTGTAACTCAGAAGATCACCACACTAGCATTCCAGCTCCATGATGGTAAGAGAGAGGATACGCTCTAACACACACACATGCACATTAACATTTAATCAACAGCTTTTTCACCACCAATTTTGTGACCTGTTGTAATAGGAAAATCACAGATGTTGCTAATAACAATAATAATGGCTCCCTTCTATTGGAAGCTATGTGTCAGTGAGTGATTGTGCACAAAATCATGGCACTAAAGCAGCTAAATGAAACTCAGTCGTCACGGATTTTATTACCAACACCAGTGCTGTTCCTACTGTGAACTGACAAAGTGTGTTCCACGACAAAGGCCTATTCGAAGAAAATTGAAAGGGAGGAAAAGAAAAAGATTAAATGGAATGATGACAGATTAGGGAAAGATGAAAAGTGGCCAAATTAATGTTTCCAAATAAGCTTACTGATGACTGCATCCTTTGTTTTGTTTTGTTTTTAGGTATGTGTAAGAAATCAGAACAGCTGACCCCGGAGCAGAAGCTTCTGGCAATAAAGTAAGCTTTTACTAAAACACACTAAAGACTTTTTATATGTTGCTGTGTGAAACATCAGGGGATAAACATGTTGGAGACCAGACAGAGCACTGTGCTCTGCCTGTGAATAATGATGAAGTGGAGGTCTTTCATGTGATTCCTTTTTTATCTCCTCCTTCTGCCCTGAGCTGATTTTCTTTTAAACCCAACCTTTGAGGTGCATAGAGTTTACACTGTAGGGTTAAAATGTATCTGGCTCCAGTGTCCCTGTCAAAGCATTTGTGCACAGAAAAAGAAGAAGATTAACATCTCATTTAAAGAATAAATAACTCTTTCTTTTCCTTTAGCCACGAAGGACAATGACAAGGAGATGCAATCATGGTGAATAGATTATTCATGTAAAAAGCATGCTGGGAACTTAGATAAGAGGCATCATTTTGCATGGAATATACATTTTTATGCATGTGAATCGATAAAACCACATTCATCAGTGTGCCATGCATGCCATTTTAAAACGAAATGAAAAACATATCAACAAATGATCATAACATGTAGTGTTGTCCTTGTGTGATGGTGCTGCGAATGTGGTGATTGTCTCATGTTCGTGACCATACTTTAAGATTCCTGTTCTCCCTATACAGCTGGGTATTAATTATATTTTACTGATTCGGATTCTGATTTTATTTATCAATTCTGGTTGTACTGTAACATGATAAATAGGGCTTTAATGCATCCATAACCAGCAATGTAGACAGAGGTCAGCAGGTCAGGTTGCTATTAGAAATCAATAAACTGAAAAACAGATTTCTTTATGTTTTGCTGGTTTCTCAGTATCTGGAACTGTTTACAAGTCAAAACCAGTTCTCAGTACTGAACCGTGGGTCCCTTAAAGGCTACATAACTGTTATTATCAGAGGGCTGAAGGAAGCAAAACATAATGTATAATGTTTAGATTGTCTCTGTGTGAAATGTGACATTTTGTCATTCACAGAATGTAACTTAGGTCGCCGAACAACAATAAAGTTTACCACCTTTTAATTGTTAATTTGTTATTTAGAAATAAATGGCATGCTTTTCTCACATTTCCACCCAACTTAAATGTAAATATATAGTGCCACTGTTAAATTTCACTTGAAGTGATCACTGTTTTTGTACTGAAAATACAGGGATGCCCTGTTTTGTTTGTGATTTCTTTGAATGTTCTCTCTGCAGTGTGAGGCCTTCTCTCATTGAGTACCTGAGTTATAATCTGAACTTCCTGAGTGTCTTGGTGGGACCGTGCAGTAACTATATGGACTACATCGACTTCATAGAGGGCAGACACATCAGCCAGAGGCTCAGGCAGCACTCCGGGACGTGTAACGGACAGAATGGCTATGATAAGACACCAAACCCATCACCTCTGGTAACTTCATGAATGCACATGTGTTTGTCGCTCCCTCTTCTGATTTTGCTCTGTGACACAGCATGGCCTGGGACTATAGTCAAGGGTGGGTTTAAATCTGTTGCTCTATTCTAGATCACTTCTCTTGCATTCCTCTCTTCCTAGTTTAATTTCTGAATTCACTAGAAGGTATATCAGGCACAGAGCACAATGTCACAGTTTTGTCCTTCTGTAATTTCTGGAAATGTCACCTGATATCCACTGAAGTCCACTGGTCTTCATGTACATTCATCACTACTGTTTTCTCTGCAGAACGCTGTCTGTAAAAAGCTGCTGGTCTGCAGTGGCTGTATGCTGTTCTTCCTAGTTGTGACTCGGTCTTTGCCTATAACTTACAACGTGGACCCCGACTTTGTCAGCCACGCCCCCTTCCTCACCAGGCTCATCTATGCTTTCTTCTCCATACAAGCAGCCAGGCCCAAATTTTACTTTGCCTGGACACTAGGTGAGCACAGCATGTGTTTGAGTTAGGTTGCTGTGATTGGCCAATCACATTGTCAGTTGTTAATATGAGGGGGACATACACTATCATTTTTGTTGCCATGGAAGTCACGATTTTCTTTTTGCAGCCGATGCTGTGAACAACGCTGCAGGTTTTGGTTTCTTGGGGATGGATGAAAATGGAAAGCCATCGTGGGATCTAATCTGCAACCTCAACATCTTGGGGATTGAGGTAACGCTAAGTGTTACGCATGATTACACAAAAAAAGACCAAACTGTCCTGGTGCTGTCTTAGAAATGAATGCAGGTCAAAGTCCATCATTGTGTCAAGGATTGGAGTACACACTCATTGCTTTTCACTGATAAATAACTTTTTTTTTTTTTTAGACCGCAACAAGCTTCAAGACATTTATAGACAACTGGAATATTCGAACAGGAATTTGGCTTAAAACGTAAGTGCTGCTAATATGAACCACAGTCAGAAAGCATTTACTAGGCACTCTTTTAATATATTCAATTCCTTCCAATTCATCTCCTCAGAGTGTGTTATGACCGAGCACCCAAGCACCGGTTGGCGTTGACCTTTATCCTGTCTGCCCTGTGGCATGGTGTTTATCCAGGGTACTATTTTACCTTCATCACAGCCATCCCCATCACCATGGCAGCACGAGCAGTGAGTACATTACCTCCTCTGGAAATTCTAATTAATAGTCCAGCATACAACTGAAAGGAGAATGAACAGTGTACAGATAGGACAGTCAATATTTTGGCCATTTGAAATCTTGCAACTTTGATTTTTTTAGCCTTATTAACTTCCCAGACTTCCCAAAAAACATTACATTTCTTATTGTAACTGCAAACAAGCACTTCTTATTTAAGTATTTAAGTGGTTGTAGAAATGTGTATTTGTCAGAAAAGACTTGTACCTGTGTAGGAAGGGGCTTGAATTGACCTTTCACTTCAGGTCTGTGGTCTGGCTGTTTATCTCTTTCCTGTGTGTGAGGTGCAGCTGGTTGAGCAGCTTGATCCAAGTTTTTTTTGATTATACCTGTGGAAGAAAGTAGATGTTATACCACAGCAAAACATAACGCACAGAAACAGTGTAGCTTTAAAAGAATTCATACAATCTGAAGAAAAATGCTAAAGGAAAGTAAAACAAATGTGGGGGAAAGAAATTCTTGTCATCAATTCATCTTTCACTCTCCACCAGATACGGAGATCTGTTCGTCACTACTTCCTGGGCTCCAGAGGCTTGAAGCTGGTTTATGACATCTTGACGTGGGCAGCCACCCAGCTGGCCATCTGCTACACTGTCATGCCTTTTCTACTTCTTGCAGTAGAACCCACTTTGGTGTATTACAGGTATGTCCCACTTGGTGTTAATTATCTCATTCTCTCCTGCCCAGTTTAAGCTAGTGTGGCTGCATGGGTTTGGGTGATGTAAGTTTTGTCAGATATCTGCCCATGTCTGTCAAGGTCAGCGTGGACCTCTGTGCAGACATCTGTGTTGTGACTGTGCAGACTGTTCGCACACGTACGCCAAGTGCTGGTGATGCTTTTCCCTGTCAACACTCTAATGTCTTGCCCCAGTGTACTGAATTCCTCACCTGAGGTGTTATTTTCATTCAGTGGTTACACGCGCCATTTTCTTTGGCTTTTTCTTGTTGCTCAGCTAAAATGCAACAAACAAAGGAGCTCGTCTTCTTGCTGTTTTGAGGTCGCTATCTTATTGTCCAATGTATGTGAAGAATGTGTCTGTGTATGCAAACCTGTGATTGTATGTATAGACACACATGCACAGCAGTGAAATGTGTTTATGAGAGAGTATCTCTGTTATGGCTTTCTCTAAGCCAATTTCTGGCACTACTTTTATTCAGTCACAAATATCAGAAAATTAACTGAACTAATTCCCAAGGTCCAAGTTCCTTGTTTAAACCATAAAGTCTAAAACTCAAAGATAATCAGTTTACTATCATAGAAGACTAATGAAACAAGAAATATACACATTTGAGAAGCTGTAACCAGAATCATTTCTTTAAAAAGGCCTCAAACAATGAATTGATGATCAAAATAGTTGTAAATCATTGCAGCTCTAGCTAATGTATGTGCATGCTCGCTGATGATGTTTGATAAAGTTTTACCTATTTTTTAAAAACACATTTCAATATTCCACATTTTAGTTTTTAACATGATATTTTGTGGCCTGGTCTATTTTGTCATGTCACATTTTCCAAATGATCTTCCTGCAGTACATTAATGACAAAGTTACAAAAGTTCCATTCGGTTTTTTCCTCCTTTCTCTCTCAGGTCTATGTACTTCCACGTGCACATCATCAGCATTCTGGCTGCGATCGCCCTGCATCGGAAACACAAACCCAAGGACCCCTCTGCAACGACCAAAACGTTTTCCTCCGCCTCCTCCTCCTCGTCTTCGTGCTCAGCCCAGTGCCAGCCTGTTCACTCCAACAACAATGACAAAGTAGACTGAAAATTCCCCTCTCCATGTTCTTTTACCAGGCTCTCAGTCCAAGTGAATATCCCTAAAGGGCATTCAGCCAACTTAAAATGGGAAACCATGGTGTTATTTATTTTACGAGACACAATGCAGGATTTGGACCTTTTGGCACTGAATGTACACGGGAAGAGCTTTTCTGCCATATTGTAAGATTAAGACAATACATCAAACATAAGCTCAGCAGACAGCGTGGAAAGAGAAACATTAGCTGAAGGAACATCACTGGTACCACCACCACCACCACCACAACAACAACAACCTGGCCTCCCTCTACTTTCCCCAAACACCACCCCTCTACATGCCCATCTCGACATCAGCCTGCCCGCTCCAACAACAATGCAACAGTGTGAAGAGAGAAAGGAGGCTCGCCTTCCTCCCTGTCCTCTATCTGCACTGTCCTGCCCAGTGGTGGGACGTAAGCCAGCACAGTGGGAGAACAGCTCATAAACAGGGCACAAATACCAGGACACACACACACACACACAAACTCACGCATAAACAGACACTAGGAAACAAATATGCACATACTCTCTCATAGGCACGCTCGTACTTGGTCACACTCTGATGGCACACAAAGGCTGCCCTTGTGTGGCCACAACAAAAGAGCATGCCAAGGGGATAGAGAGCCCGTGCACCCCCTGCACCCGCTGTGCCCAGAGGATATATATATGTGTGTGTGCACGTGTGTGGGAGTATGTATGATCGTTTGCCCTCTGTTATATCTCAGTGTGTGTTTGTGTGTGTGTGGACCTTGTCATGAAAAAACTGTGGACTGTGTTGGTATTCCTCCTACTGGGAAAGCCACCTGAAATACCAATTAGACCACAGAGCTTTCAAACTATCCACTGAAACCATTACTATTGACTTTTTTTTTCTTTTTTAGATGAGTCAGCTCCTCCAGGTGAGGAGGTTTGACTATTCTCTAGAACAAGGTAACACTTTGTTATAGTTTCTATAATCCTTCTCTTTACCTACACCCCTGTAAACACAAAGGAAAGGCTAACAGATATTTAAAGAATAAGTCATTCAACATTAAACAGTCTGCCAACAAGCTTTTGCTCATGTCACTGAATTGTAATAATAAAGAAATAGCGCCATATGAGCACAAATTGAAGCTAACCATGAATAACAAAAGCCTTCCTATAATTTCATCATTTTATTTCCCCCAAGTAATATTGTTTTGTGTTGAGGGAATGTAATAGTCACGCACCTCTTAATGTGTTAGTACTTACCATGTGACCGGTGCTGGAAACCTGCTATCATGGTATAGAGTAATTGAACAAAAAGCTGTGGCGAAACTGACAGGAAATACATCTGAAGTTTCCCCCTTTGGGAAGTAACCATTGCACACTTAAAGAATGGAAAATATGACCGCAAATTGGAATTTACAGGTTACATGTATTTCTCTGTCAGTGGGAGTTTGGTGCTGTGTTCATTTTCTGTGGTTCTTTCTGAGAAAGAGCACATTTAAAACCTTAGATTTACCAGAGCTTATCAGCAGCGGCAGGTTGAGTTAACAGAGACATCTGCTGGTTGTTTGTACTGTCTGAACTCTGCTGAATTAAGTCATGAAGGTAAGCCATGTGGGACTGACTGAAACTGCCACACTGCAGCATCTCCCAACGCGGCTTCATACCGACCATGAGCTGAACTGATGATACAATTTCTTAGCAAATATTCACAATTCCTTCACTTCACTAGCTTTTACCGATGCACAATCAGAAGCTGATGTTTGTGATTAGAGATGAGGTAAACATGGTGAAAAGAAACGCACCTTCACATTTTAAAATTATGAATTATTATTCAGTTGTTTTTTGTTATGAAAAGGTTATCACTCATGAGAGGTTTGGGAGCGTTGGGAGTTTTGAAAGCAGCACAGTGGATTGTTTATTAATGGTGCTAACTGCTGCCGGCTAGCATGTTAGTTTTTCAACTAAATTATTGGTTGATTAGAATGAGGTTTGCTAACAATGCTAACAAGTTGCAATGCAAGATTTTTATTTTTATTGTTTTTTTTTTTTTGGTGATGTAACTGCTTGGTGAAAAAAAAATTACACTTGAAAATGTCAGGTTGTCCCTTTAAATGCATTACATGGGTTGCCTTTCTTTGGGTATAGCATGTTAACTAACTGTTTAATCATGTTAGAGACACCATTTTAATTTTAATGCATTTTATTACCTGCTTTGAAATTGTAATCTCAACTTTCTGAGTACAGAAAAAATGTATATTTTGGACTCACCTGTTTTAGCTCAGTTTACATATTGACTCAGCCCTCTAACTCTAAATATGAAAGCCCTCAGATGGAGCTTGTTCATACGAGAAAAAAAAATCAAAGACTGTGCACAGATATTTTGTATTTTTCTATTAGGAGATAATATCTGTGTCACATAAAAATCACACTTCGCTTTGCTGTGACAAGGACCCCACTCACAGACAAGTGTTGATCTGAGGGTGAGGAGTAAGGGGTGGGGTGGTAATAACACTAATTATAAAATAAATACCACTGTGGAATTACTCAAAATTTTAGGGCATGCAAGAAGGGGAATGTGCAAATGAGCCTATTAGTTGTCTCCCTTGGCTAATTAGAACAGATCTTTCTGACATTTTTTTTAATCTCGTGGGTCATTTTGAGTAAAGATGGTCATATTTAATTTTTGTTCATTATTTTAATGTTTAGCTGCACATGAGTACCTCTCTTGGAGTTAATGAAGTGTCAGTAGTGAATGGTCTAGGGACCTGTAGACGTTTCTGTACAAGAGGCTTTTTTGCAATTATAACACTGTTGAACACTGACTGCACCTAGACTCCTCACGAGGTGTATGTGTGTGTGTTTGCTAAAAAAGTGAAAATACTCTTCCCATGTATGGCTTTGCTATAACTTGAAATTGCCTATGTGAAACAAAGCCCCTATTAACTGATACCAGCTCTAACCTTTAAATCTGTTTTTGTTCTCAATAACATGTTCATGGCAAGTATGTCTGCATGTGTTTTCAGTGCAGGGAAATGAGCAATGAGTGGCACATATACAGTATGAATGTGTTGTCAGAATGAGCAGCTATTTGAATGACTTAATACTGATTCTGAAGATATTTTTGTATGTGTTTTTGCAGATGCATGTGAGATCAAATATACTGACTGTGAGAGTGTGTGTGTATGTGTGATATTTTCTTATCACCCCATTGTTCCATTTTAGTATTGTTAGTATGGAGGAAAGAGTGAGTGGTATAGAAACATTTTTGAGTAACAAATAAAGCTTCAGTGAAACAAATGTTTCAGTTTTTATTCATCAAATTTTGAATTGTCTGATTTAGAATTTTAAGTTTGTAGGTTATTAATAATAATGAGGAATTATGTCGCTAAAAACCTTTTGTGTAAATGCAAAATTAAGTATCTTTTAGGAACAAGAGGAACAAGGTTTAATAATTCCAAGTGGCGGTGTGGTCTATTTGTTTTTTTTAACTGTTTTTAACACACTTGACTCTTCCCTCTCAGTTACAGCATCAAGTCAAACCCTCCCTATGTGACGCCTGTCCCATGCTGTCAAATCCCTGATGATATTCTCAAAGTGTGTGCCTCTGTCCCGTGTGTCACCTGTCTGTTCCCCTCTGACACAGGAGGGCATGTGTGTGTGTGCATGTGTGCTATGTTTTGATCCAGCTTTAGCTCACAGACAACTAATGACAACCGGTGGGAAAGAAAATGGGACAAAGATGACAACAACAACAAAACATACAGACGTGGCTGAATGTGGTTTTGTATAGAATAGCAGTAATAATAAATGTAGTGATATTTGAATTCTAGAAACAAATGTAGTGATAAAACATGCATATAAGCATATTTTCAAAATGCCTAAAAACCATTTTGTTTCTATCATTATAACCTAAGTTATTATTCATGATGATTAACGAGAGCCCATACACAATGCATTTGCAATACCTCACTATGCATTTTATATGAAGCATATAATGACTGTTCAGGATTGACTGTGTGCCTGTGGCTACAACCTTCACAGGGTATTTGGAAAACTGAATTTGTCTTAGACTCTGTAGACCTGAAGAAGACTCTTTTTGTGTTAAATACCCTGAAAGCTAATTCATGATAGTGGAAGCTACTACTCACCCATGACGCATCCCTGCAAGGTCGGGACTGTGTGAGAGAGACTGGGCTTGCTTGACTCTCCTGTTGCACCTGTTAAGATGGGACAGGTTATACATTTATCTTATTGGTACGTTGAGTTGGGTGACCTCATGTAACTCACAGCAACATCCAGCTAGTTTCAGTCTGAGCAGAGGTTGAAAAGATGAGTGTACAGACCTGATTTTACAAATCCAAATCTCCCCTGTGGTGCAGGGAGGGATGAGATCCAACTGTATGCAATACGCTAAGTTAAGGACATGCAGTGTTGAGTACAGATGTGCTGAAACTCTCACCTGCCTCAGTCTGTATAATAATTAGTTCTTCAAACGTGTGTCTCTAAAATGTACATGTTAACAGATAAGCAAGCACATTAAACAAATCCATGTTTAAGCCATAAATGTATACTGTAATCATGCAGAATGTAAAAGCAAAGTCCACATCAGGCCAGATGTTTGCAGCCAGGTAATAACTGTTTAATCAAAACACATAAAAGTCATCACAGAAACAAACTCTTGTTTGCTAATTCATTTTTTCCATCTATATTAATTTCTCTCCTCTTTTTACATATATACAGACCACATACTCAGTTTATACCAAAATATATATGTATATATTAGCAAAGCAATAGTGGATTATGTCACAAAGTAAAGTCATCCTCCTAGAAACACAATGTGCTCTATCTTCATTGCTAAACAGAGAGACAGAACTGTCTGTTCAGAATTTGTGCTGCTGCACAAGAGAGTAGATCAAAATTCATATAATTGGTAGGAGTTTTGTGACTTTTATGTTTTAACTGAGAACTGTGCCTCATCTCCCATGATGATTAAGTTAAATCCAAAGCCTTATTTCTTCCATGTTCTACCATGGCAAAAAAGTTAATACCATTCTCCTTTTCACTGGCCATGTTTCAAGAGATCTTAACATGCAACTCCGGATGTTTGGTTTTTATTTTAATTCTTAGTAATTTTGTGCTCTACAAATACTGGACCATGTCCTGTCAGCTGTAGGACAGTAATGTCTACATACACTGAAATGTCCTTTGGTTAAATGACTCCTGTCTTTCCAAATCTCCAACTAGTTAAGCTTTCTACATCTTTTGACATAAGACAAGGTCTATGCAAACACTGAAAGCAAAAAGAACTTCAAAATGACTTTCATCACCTGCATTTATATTAACTGAAATAATATAGACAGCCATCTTACTGATACAAAAATAACAGCAGGTATAAAATATGGTCCTTAAGTATGCATTCATGCATCTGCGAGAAACAGTATTTAACACACCAAGGAGGCAACCCTTCAAGAATAGTTTAATGTACTTTTTCAGTCATCTTTGATCAAACATTTCACCTCAGATAAAACAGAATAAAAATCAATTCAAGAGAACATATCACCTCTGAGCTTCTGAGTTATAGATGTTTTTTGCTTTCTTCCCAATAATGCAAACAGGTTTAGTGAGGCAGTGCAAAGTGAATCTAGGAAAAAGGTTATAGTCCCCAAACTGTAGTATTTTGACACTGAGATTATATTTTCTTACTATGACTGACTACGCACTAAAAACAGTCTTAAAGCACTGAGACAGGCAATTTAATGATGCAATGCAAGGAGGTAAATTGCTACTGTTATTGGAAACCATTACTGTCCTCACATTTTGCCCACTGAACAGTCGTCTTTTCAGAACATTCTGCTCCTTGTAGGATTCATCCCAAACACCGTCCAAATCTCCACAGAGAGCGGCTACCAATCCGCAAAAAACTTTACACAGCAACACAAAAACAAACTCCTTATTTTGTCACTGGCAGTCTAAAAAGGGAAACACATGATTCCCTGTTTAGACAGCCATTAAAGTATATATGAATCAAAAATCGGATCTGTTGCATGTTAATCCAGCCTGAGTTGCTCGTACTTCATCGTCTCAAGTGATTCATATCCTGCTGCAGTGCAGAATTTTAGAGCATACTCAAGTTTTTTTTTTTTAATTATTCTTAAAAAGTAAACACATACATTAGGGGTTTTTTTTATTAGCAGTGCATGCATGGTGGAAATCAAGCAATCAGATCAATAATCCTAACTACATAAATATGTTCCATTCTTTGTACATTTTCTTCATTTTAATCCCTGTTTAGGATCACTGTTACCCACATTATAAATAATTAGAACAATCTTATACAGGGTAAGTCTCCTTTATAAGTGTCTCAAGTTTTTAGCGCATGTTTAGTGAGTTTAGTAATGGACTGTATCATGGAGTGATCAGTTGCAAAGTCCTTCCTGTTAAGAGAACGCCACTGGAAATATACTCACAAAGGTGTTTTTGTGCTGACAAATATGTTCTTTTTCTTAACATCATCCTTTGAGATAAAGAGAATATACAGCGAGAACATACATGAACACCAGTCTGAATATTCTAACAAAAATAAATAACATTTTCTGAAAGGAAACTCTATTCAGGGACACGTGGCTGCTTCCTTTCATTTAGCTTCTAAACAGATTCAATACCATAAACAACAGTCTTCGGTTCTGCTGCTGAGATGAGTGACCTTTGCCAGGCAGGCGACAGGAAAACTTTAAAAGATAAACTAGGAAATCAGTGACAACTGAATTAAGACTTGGAGTGATGGTATTGCCATTATAAACTATTATCCCAAACACATCCTTCTTGTCACAGCTGGCAGATGCTGCAGATGACATAGTTTGCATATCCAAATAAGAACAATGATTAAAAATCCAGAATTAGAGCATGCTAAAGTGATTTGAATACTTTATAAGAAAAGCAAACAGGTAATGAATTATACCTATTTGTGTGGTAAAAGTTTTACCAAACTGAGACAACCGCCTCTTTTAAATATCAACCAGCAGAGGGCAGTAGAGCAAAGACATTATAATGAAGGTACAGGAAAAACATGTAGTTGTGCGTATTAAAAAGCAGTAACAGCTTTTTCACAGAATGAAAACTGGGTAACAATCATCTCTTGTGGTGTAATAGAAACTGGATGAGAGGCCTGGTGCTATCTCACCTTTGGAAGAGGGGTGTGTAGTTTGGCTGCAGATCTGCTGGAGCAGAGCAGGAGGAGATAAATCATACGGTATTGGAGCCAGAGGGTCAGTGCAAATGGGACCGAGGTCTCAGGTGGTTCAGTGTCGGGATTCCTTATCTTTCTGCCACAGCTACTCCTCCTCCCTCCGCCTCTCTTTTTCTCTCCCTCCTGCTCAACTCTTCTGGAGAAAGTAACAAACTGTTCTGTAAAAGATGTTGTAGAGAACTGCAGCCTTCTTCATGTCACTGCTGTGGGTGATATCACAAAATAAATAAGCATATAAAAGAAGAGACTAAAAATTCCAGAGAAGCAGGTAGCAGCTGTTTATGTATTTAACCACCTGCGGTCTCACTGCATCTAGCTGACTGTTTGTGATGGGGCGTGGAGGAGACAAAGTGTTATCAAAACTGAAAAATTATTTACTTGATCTTATCTTAACATGCAAATGTGACCCTCTTCCCTTGACTCATCATGCTCAAAAATTGATTAGGAAACACACAGGAAAGGTCAGTAACATGGATTTTAACACTGCTCTGAGAACACACAAAAAACCTTCAATGTCAAAATGTCAGGTAAGAAGCTCTGCAGATTTTTTCTGAATTAGCTCTGATAGTGTTTTGTCTCCTCACACCGATTCCAAGGGCCCTAACTTTCAATTAATCTACTTGCCATCTATCCATCTATCTTGAGTCAAAGGTTTATATTTGTTCCATTCATCAGACTCAGGGCAGAGGAGAGAAAGAGGCCACTGCACTGTGTTAGATAAATGAGTTTCAGCCTGTGTCAGTCAGTCAAAACAACAGTGAGGTTACGGGTGCAATAGTTGAAGTAGCAGCAGTCCAATGAATCAACGGTCTCATGTCTCTTCAAGAGACGGTCAGGTCCCTGTGCTTAAGTTAAAAGTCTACAATCAAATAATATCTAAAATCCTCTTCAGTATACCTTTGATAGTTTTGATTCAGCCTCTGCAAAGTTAAGTGCCAGGTGATTAGACTGTATGGGGTTCAGTGATATTTCCATACACTCCAGTCCACCGGGTGAGGCAGGTCAGTCCCAGTTTAAAGTATTCTAGTGGATTCCAAATAGTATTTGTCTCTGGAAAGTTGACAGTTTCAGTTTTTGCTGCTCTCTGTTGGAGCAGGTGGCGACTGCGTTTTCTCCTTCGCCTCCGTCTGGCCTTGGTCTTCTTTCTTCTCGTCATCGTCCTTGAAGAAGAGGAGAGGGAACATGCCCAGGATGCAGCCGATGCCAACGCCAATGGCTTTACCCTAAGAGAAGGAAAGCAGGAAGATTATATTGAAACACATTTTAAGAGCAAATGTTTTAAATCATTCACACTTAAACAAATTTCAGCCTTACATCCCTGTCATTCTCAGTAAATAATCGACTTAGAAGTAACTTTTTTCACCAAAGTGTCCTGACTCTCATTATTTCATTATACTTTACTTTGTTTTGCTTTAGCATTTAATCCAGTTTGGTCTAAAGTCACTGATGCACAAGGGAGCTTTATTATCATTTTATCTGACTGAATCTTTTCATGCAGCACCTGGCCTACTTACTGTAAGACTGAACAGGCAAAGGCTGCAAGAAAGATTACCAAGCCTAAAAACAACTACTCTAACAGCCCACAACTGATTGTCCATTACACTTTGACATTTCCTCTATGTGTTTGTGCAAGAAAATAAAACATATATTTCCCAACATGCCTGAACCACTGGCATGAACTTTTGCAAACCAACCAGGAACCTTTTAGTGCAAGACTAATCACTGAAGCTAATTGAAGCTAATTACATTACACACTTCAGCAGTCACAGCATATTAAAAATCATTCAGGCCTAATTTCCTTGCAGAATGACTGAGTGACCAAAAGGGCGCATCACAGGAGACTTTTATTTCTGCTGTGACTGTACAAAGACCTGACCTGGTTTGATGTTTACAATGCATTACACAACAAATAGAATCCATCAAGATGCTCTCTGCAGCAGGTTTATTAATATCTACTCTGACTGGGTTTATGTTGAGTGTTTATTTGTCTCAGTCGAGACAGACAGACAAGACAGTTAGAGAGCAGAGACAGGGTTAAGGGTTGTGTGCTCCAGTGAGGAATCATGGTACAAACCGTGTGAGAGCTGACTCTGGTCTGCCACATGTCAGCCTGTTTTGGGCTCAGGTCAGGAATCTGCATCCCCAGCCGAGACGCCAAGGCCTCCACGTAACCTGCCAGTCTGAAGAGAGGGAGGGACAGAAGAACAAGAAATACAGAAAGAAGAGTCAAACTTAAACTGTATATATGTGATAAATTATCCTTTCTTTTTTTCAAAAGAACATCCTTCCTTCATTGTGACAAATGTGGCACACACTGTGTTGACACTGTGTTTGTTAAGGCTTCAGGCTAATTCTGTAATTATTTCTTATGCGTGTTCACTTTGTTGCAGTATCACATAATAGTTTGATGTTTTTCTGCATTACATGTTATGACCTGCAGAATGGTACTTTCCCACTCAGGGAAAAGTCATCAAAGTTAACGACCAAAGTAATCGATAGCAACGGCAAACAAAATAAATCAGCAAATTAATGTTCCAATCTGCTCCTTGTTGCTGCTGTATTTCATAAACCCAGCAGGATGTCAAAATATCATCTCCAATAACCGAAAGAGAGGGAGAGACATGGAGAGCCTCCAGTGTGAATAAATCAAATTATTCCCAGCACTCTTTAGCATTTTACATGATGACAGAATAAAGACAGATTGCAGAGGATGGACAGATAGAACAGTGTTCACTGAGTAACACAGTAACATTTGAAACTCATCAATCATCCAAAGATTTTTTTCTCATTTCAATTCTGAAGATTTCTGTGTTAAATCGTGTGAATAAAATCACTTATTCTACATTTGAATGTAGAGACACTTCTGTTGCCTCCGTCTATAAAGGTTGTGAGCAAGATAACAATAAGATAAAAACAGTATTACTCCTGGCCATAATCATAGTGAAATTTGCCACTATAATAACAAGAATTAAATCATTATGTTTTTTGCAAAATCAGAATGCTGCAGCAACTAAAAAGGATTCAGAACATAAGGGGGCACACATACTGTAGCCTGTAGACTAAAAATGTGTCACATTTAAAAACCCGTTAACATATAAGTATACACACACACACACACATATATATATGAACATATATGAAAACAACGACAAACAGTAACAGCATTCTAACCAAAATAATAACTGAAAGTTATGATTTAATACAGAGAGCTGCTGTTCTTTACTGGCACATGTCACATCGTGTGTCCACTCTGACACTGCTGAAAAACATAAATATAGTGCATGTCTTGTAATTCCAGTGTGAGAAAAAAAATTCAAGTCAATATACAGACCCAGGCCTGGTTCAGTCACCGGCACTAATGGATCCTCAGTTCACTGCGCACACAAATAAGCTGCAGCTGGAGCTGTCGAGTCAGGGGAGTGATAAGTGGCAAGTAGCATATTTTTAAAGAAAGATAAGGAGACAAGGAGAGGAGGCCAGGGTGTGTGTGGCGAGAGGTGTGTGTGTGTCTGTGTGTGTATCACAGACTTTCATCATAGTAGAGCAGAAATAGCAGAAATAGAAACTTTCTGATAAATGAATTGCTTATAATCAGGACAGACAATCTTGTTAAACGCTGTGATGGCAACAGGGGGCAGAATTGAGTCTCTAGTGTCACAGCCAGGGAAATATACTGCATGTGTTCCATTTTCTATTCTGCTTGTAAAGTGCCTGCTGTGTTCATACAAAGCTTCTCATTTGTCCATTACCTGTCACTCAATAACGCAGACGCTCCCACCTTTAAGTCAAATTCAGCCCAAATATTTCACACACTTGCAACAGCAGAAAGCAAAAGAAATCAGATTTGCTTCAGAAAATAAAATATAGCAGTGTTTAAAAAAAGAGAAAAATGATGAAATTTACCAAAAGTATCATTTAAGGCCTGGTATCATGTTCTGTTTCTAGAACAACAGCTCTGTTGGCATTACCAAAGCATTCCCTAAAGCATGGACAATAACAAGCTGTGCTCTGCTGTGTTGGGAGTCAGCTGCTCTCATATTAGCGGGTGATATCTGGGAAACAGTTTGATGCAGGGAGCAGTGGTTCCTTTGGCAGGGATGTGCATCAAAGTCAGCACAGAGGATTTCAAAGTGGGTAGTTGATTGGTGGAGTGCCATTAGAGAGATCATCCTTCAACATGACAAACTTAGATTAAGCCAGAATTTGAACAAGCATCCGTCCTATTGAGATACCCTCAAGCTAAACACTGACTTTACTCTGGTCTGTAACAGATACTGACTATAAACCTGTATTAGAGGAAGATGAGCAAAATTAGATTTTCCCTGAGGGGATCAATGAAGTATCACACTATATGTTAATCCTGACAAAAAAGAAATGTAACTATTAATCATCCATTCCTTCATTGCCTTTATACACTTTTTAGAATAGAACGATCATGGGATATTCTACAATTTATCCCAGGATGCAAATGGTGTAAGGCAGAGATGTCACACACGAAGAAGAGGCTGGGAATCAAATTTGGGTCCCCACTTTTTCTTCCCTGGAGCCCAATAATGCATCTCCTCTATGTTTCCATCCCGTTCTTCTCTAACTGCGCCTAATGCATTAATGCTTTTCAGGCCCTCTTGTCTGCCCCAGAAAGCCACTGATGCATTGTGTCCATAAGAAACAAAAAATAGCAGTTTGAGACCAAGCTGGGCAGGAGCATCAGTAACGTCTGCTCTGAACGGTCAGAGTGACTCATGAGAGAAATTCTGGACATCAGCAAGATTCAGCTGGTTTGCTAAACACACACATGCATGCAGGAAAATCTTACAAATTCACCCAAGCATGAACCCACACACATGAAAAACACATACAGTAATTGCACAGATTTCTCACCACAGGCACCAACACACACACAAAACAAACACACACACACACATATGGGAAATTCTATACAAGAGCAGAGAGACAGAGCAGCAGAGCTCTGTCAGTGTCTCTTAAATGAAGAAAACAGACATTGAGTGGGAGGATTTACAGAGTAATCACTACAATATCGACCCAAAAAAGACTCTAGAGGTAGAGGAACATGCTGTGGTGACAGCTACATTTATTTGTGTTGTTCAATTACACGACTGAAGAAGCACGCTTTTGTAGACAGGCAGATGTCTTCAACTTTCACTGGGAATTCTGGTGGATCAGCAGGTTCACAGTCACATAAACTGAGGTTTGAGTCTGTTTTACAGCTTCATCATTTTTCATGTCATTTTCAGTTTGCCCTGCTCTCACCTCTGTGTTTCCACTGTCTCTCCATCAACTGTAGAAATACAGTTTGAATTTATATTTGATTTAATAAAGAAAATATGGATGATTTATAGTATAGCCCTATCCTCAGACTACAGATTTATGGAATTAGGAGAAACAAATTAGTTGTAGTGAGTTTGTAAAAGTGTTGGTTTATATCCGTAGAAAGAGAAAACAGGTTTTATAAAGGTTTATACAGGTTTAAAAAAAAAGGTTTTATGGTGAAGGCCACCTACTGAAAGAGTAGAAGAGGTATACTTGCATGTCAACCAAACAACTCAAATGGTATAGTAGATATTTCTGAAAAGCATCTTTCTCCACCCTAACCAGGGAGATCTAAAGTTACAAAACTTTTTTGAGGCTGTCCAGCAAATGGAATCTAAAGGAAGCCAAGGTTCATACGCATATTAGCAGTATTTTAATCAATCCCTTGAGCTTTTATGTCATGATGCGGCAGCTGGGGCCACATCGGGGTGGGTTCAGGGATTATTTTCTGTTTTTGTGTTCTTTTCTCATTTGCTGCAGGCTGGGAGGCGGAGCCGGAGGTTGAGTTCTCTGTGTAGCGACGACCAGGCACACCTGCGCAGCCTTCCACACCTGTCTCCACTTTCCCCTCATCACTCTCCCTATTTAACCTGCCCTCTGTTTTCCCTTCCTTGCCAGTTCTTCATAGCAGTGCACCCCTTAACCTGCCAGAAGTTTCAGGCTGTCTTACTCCTCCAGCTGCTTCCCCGTTCCTCGTCCCTAGCGTGTTTCCACACCGCTGTGCCTCCCTTGCGTCCCTGGCTGTTTCCTCGCCCTGTCTCTCCTGTGTGCTCTCCCTGTGCTCCAGGTCGCTCACGTGGTCTCTCCTGTGGCGTTCCTCTAGCTCCCCCTGGTCCCTGCCTGGTCGTCCGGGCTCTCGAGCTCCAGCCCGTCCTCCCGGCCTCCCTCATCTGCCTTCTACCTGCACCATTCCCCGGACCCCGCTCCGGTTACGGACCCAGACCCTGCCAGACCCACCGCTCTTTTGGCGGCCTCTTTGTGTTCTTCCCCAGCCCTTTTGGCCCTTTGTTTTCTTTGGACAATAAAACGCCCTGGTGTATCCGCATCCTTGAGTCCTCCCTTTTTCAGCGCTAAGCACTTCATAACATTTTATCTTGGCTCATTTAGGCAGTTCCAACTACATGAGCCAAGTTTTAACTACACATCACTACATCCAGACCACCTGAGGGGGATATTGATCTTATTCCAAGTGAACAGCAGAGCTGTTTGTAGTAATCTAAGCCAATTATAGGAACAACATAAAAAATATGCTAATTTATGGGTAGGAGAACAGGTATTTCATGTTAACAAGTCATTTCAGGTCATTTCTTGTAGACAGTCTGCAACAGTTTTATTCATTTATTTATCATTGATGTAATTTTGTTTCAGCAAAAAGGCCAAGAAGTAAGTGGTGCCACCTATTTTGGAGTGTTGTTCAGATGAAGCTGTTTAAAGACGTTACTCTGGGCTTTGGGAAATTATGATTTGATTTAAGTTTTTCACCATTTTCTGACATTTTATCAGTTGAGAAGGCAGAAAATTATAGTTAGTTGCAACCTTAGTACACAGTCAGTGTAATAGTAATAAGTCAATCATGCAAAACTTCAAGGCGCAGAATTAGATTTGTTTTTTTACTCTGACATGCCTCCAACTGTCTCTAAGATGGTGGAATAAAAGCTACTTTAAAGCATATTAACTTGCAACTGACAGTGTGGATCTAAGCCAACTAAATTCCTATACAGTTTGCAGTTAAGAGGTATCTGGGGCCTCCTCATCTGTCAGCTTCTGATCAAACTTTACCAACAATCTCAGCAAGAAGTCTACTGAGCTTCTTTCTCAACACATGACTCACCCCCTCAACTGCCACGCAAGTGCCACTGATTCCCAGAGTTATCCAAAGCACAGGGTTTATATGTTTACACGCAAGCCTTTTGTCTTTGCAATGAACAGAAGCTGTGATGCAAATGTTGCAGTGAAGGATGCCTGCAGACTCCTGTGTAGCAGTCAAACAGCCTTCACACTCACTGCTGTAAATCTATCAAAAAAACAAAAAAAGTTCTCCCTTGTCTGCTGTAATCCAGTCTCACCTTGACAAACTGGCCACAGGGGCTCTACTTTCCGATTATGATTGAGTAGGAAATTCAGACGCACGCACAGAAGCAGAATTGAGTGTGTCTAGTGAGAGCGTTTACAGAGACCACAATAACTTAGTAGATCAATCACACTGAAACGGTGTGAACAGCAGAGTCTCTATGGTATCTGTCTATTTACTGACTCTCTCTGTATTTAAACAAGAGCAATAATCTGTTACCTTACTAACGATCACTGAAATACAACCAATAGATTGTTGATGGTACATGGTTGAAGGCTCTTTCTAGTACTCTAAGTATTATGGTTGGTTTAGTCTTAGAAGCAGGTTAAGAAGCTGATTACGGTCCCTGTGGCCACTGGGAGGCTCTGAAGTGGATAATAGTTATGATCAGCTGGTTGAACCTTAGGAGGCAGGGAATCATGTAGAGGATCAAAGACACATCACTGTGGCAGAGAAAATAATCAACTTCCAGTTTTCATGGAACCTGTTATGCTTTTATTGATGAAACCTGGGCACATGCTGTACACAACTGTGATGGGCTGCTGGGATCAGACCTAGTAGCTGTTGTTTTGAATCACTTTTGATTCTTTTTATGGCATAATTTTGGAGGAACAAACATGGTTTTGTTTTACTTTATTTCTGTCAGTGGAAACAAAATAAAAAATGAAGAAAGCCAGAGGAGGAAAACAGAGATCAAAACAATGCTTGAATCCTGGCTAAATAATTAAGTACTTTTAGCGAGGTTGGATATTTATTTATTTTTTTTACATCTTGTGAAATTGGGATTTTATTATGTCAGTAATAAGAGAGATATAAGAGAGCATAATATTGGTACTGGAAAAAGGATAATGGATACCTATGTCCACACTTATGCAAAATATACCTCTATAGTACAAAAACCCTTAGATGACATGTTTATCAGCCGTGGGAGTGGCTTACAGACCACCAGTAAATAATATTGCATAAAACCCTCCCAAACTCAGCACAACAAAATCCCATATAATGCCAGTCTGATTAAGTAAATTAGGAAACCAGAAAAATTGTATATAAATCATTTCTTAAGTGATTTAACATTTAAATTATTTGTAAAACTATCTTTTATGATAGCTTTCAAATGAATCGAGCTTAAGTAAGTGTTTGTATTTTTAATAATCAAGGAATAACGCCAACAGATGCAAAATTAGGTGGGATGGACAACATGATGATTATCTCCTACATTTATTAATGACTACTTTAACATTAATATTTTTTTTTCTCTCTACAGCTGTAAAACAACCTGATCAGCTCAGAAATGGTTGGCTAAAGCAGGCTGCACTCTCTTTCCTCATTTATACACACCTCGTTCAGACTGTCTCGATTTAATCAAGCCACACTGATAAGTTTAAATTATTAGGCTTTTCTTATTCAAGGAAATATCCCTTTATGCTTTGTGCATCCACAGTCTTCTTTCCTCTGGGAGACAAACCTCTGGTGGCTGTATTTCATTTTCTCCCTTGCTGCTAAAGCTTATCTTCCTCTGAGCTAAATTCAATAATTACCTTTTTATACTAAACAATTTAATGATGTAGCCTTTACCAAAGGGAGTAGAGTGTGATGGCAAACCTCTACTTTTTTCATTAAAAAGTCATTAAAATAAGGACTCTTTATATTATTAAAAAAACACTGTATTGCTGTGATATCAGTGTAGTGGTATTAAAGTAAAATAAATAAATTACACTGTCCTCCCACAACCTGCCACGATTCGCAGAAACTTTAAGGGTAATAGCCGCCCGTGTTTGTGTGTAACTATGTGTGTTTCGGTGTGTGTATGTGTGAAATTCTTACCCTAGTCCTGCCAGATCAGACACCAGGTTGCCAAGGGCAGCAGCTGCAGAAAATGTGAGAAGAGACAGAGACATGATTACAAAATGAGTAAGGAAATTGAGGACAGCCAAAAGGTACCAGACACAGAGTGTGTTTGGCTAGAAACTGAATTTTTCATCATGTGAAAGAAAAAAAATATGACACACTTTTTTGTCTGCCTTTTACAGGCATGTAGCTGGATTCATCTGCCAGCAGATACTGTGGCATCCTTCACATCGACAGGTTGCGAAGTTTAGTTCCTTCAGTAACAGTACATGTAGGGTATACCTGAAGAGATCTAAGTTTCACAACTATAGTGGATGACAAAGAGGTAAAGGACCGTCTGACACAAAATTGGATAATAGGGCTAATTATCTGTGTCTACCTTTATGATACAGTATGTCAGCAATACCTGGAGAGTGGGATCAAGTGTTCTGGCAGATGTAATTTATTCTGAGCATCATGACATTAGGACAAAAGATGTACCGAATCAGCTACACAAGATGTGCAAATACTGGAAGACAGTGTGGGTGTAGTGCAGTTACAGCATCAGAAATACTGAGTCCTTTTTGGACTATATAGCCATGGTTTATTAAAGCATGTATCTACAACTGCAGGTGAGGTGTTGGCCACGAGCTGGAGAGAGACAAGCACTTCAATTATCTTCACATGCCCTCCTCTACTTCCCTTTGGTACTTGATGATATTACTCCATATGTCTCCTGAGTGGCTACTTGCATTGCAGAGGACAGGTGGAAGAGGCAAGAAGCAGCACATTTGAACCAGTAATGACAATATTTAGCCTATAAATATTATAAAGCCTAATAATCATCTCTGAATATAAAAACACTTTTCTTTTACAATAACCATACACTGCTTATTTTTACCATGTTGGTTTTTGCACAGGATATGATGGACAACTACAGTTCATACTGGGCTCCTTAATGAGGCAGATGCACCACTGAAGCCCATATCGCTGCTCCCTGAGCCTAATAACTTCACATGAATACGTAATGTGAGCAGCAGAGCAGCACTTCACAAAGTGCTCAAGGAGGAGAGGATGAAGGTATGTCAGGACCAAAGAACAGACCTAAGTGTCCTCTCTGAACAGTTGTGGAGAGTAGAGGACTGGGAATCTGCTTGTTGTGTTCCTTGTATGTTACTGTAGTAGCCACTGCGTAAAGAGAGAAAAAAGTCTGTGCTTTGCTCGTATTCCCTCTGTTGTCCATGACCCTGAGTTCAGAGTATTGCTGCAGTGGCACAGAAACCCTCAGGGGAGTTGAAACAAAGCAGCAGTGCCATCTTCAGTGCTTCAGTCTGATCTGTAGCAACAAGGTTTAAAATAGCAAATGATGTACCCAAACAAACATTCACTGGGTGCAGTTACTTTCTGTTAGCTGACACTTTGCAGTCACACATCTGAAAGTATCCACAGGACCTGCGCTCACATTAATCAGCACAGAGGAATTCAGGTAAGATTGAAAACAGTCACAGTCTAATTAGGGAAATCAGTGTGTGTGGTGCAGTCTGGGAAAGTGTTGTTTACTGTGCCTCAGCAGGTCTATGACCCTGACCTCGCTGAGGAGAGACTCGCCTGCCCTCTGCAACAAAGCATCAATGTTAATAGGTTGTGGGTAAGTTGTATTTGGCTCTAATCAAAGATGTTAGCTTGTTGCACCATGAGAAACTCTTCGGATGACTTTATCACGACTTCAGAGTGGAAAGAGAGAGGCATGGCAACAAGTTTCTACTTCTTGGCAAATCAGTTGGTGCCAAAACACACACAGTACATTTGTGCTAAATGAGGTGATCCTCCTGGTATTTTCAACAGAAAAGTTTGCACTTGGCAGGATCCTAGTCTGACTGAATGAAATGATCTCCATGAGGAGAAGAGAATTGATTGATTATGTGATAACATGGCTACAGTGCATTAAGTACATTTTCCTTCTGTTTTTTCTGAATGGTGGGTTAAAAAAAACTTGAGCTGTGCTTTAGACAGAGAACACTTGTAGGAGATTTGGTTCTCTCTTTGCATACAGTTACATAAGTTAGTTTTACACATCTCTGCAACTGACCTACTTAGTTTCTAGAGTTAGGTTAGTTAGAGTTATGTTATCAAAACAGAAATGACGATGTAGTGATAAAATATCCTGCAGTTGTTCTATCACATCTCTGTACAAGCCCCTGAGGAGGCAGATGTAATGGAGATCCCATCAGGCTTGATTATGTGGTTGAGATGCTCAAATGTAATTACAAGCCAAGGTCAGTGGTCTGCCTTTAACTCACTGCTCTCTGCATCTCACTGTGCATCAGATTCAGTTCACATCCACAGGCTGGCAAAAGGTGGAATCAGATGGTGCAATCATGTCAGACCCTACCCTGTATTAGCACTGCGTTCCTAATAAAGTGCTTGGTGAATGTACAATATTACAATATAATATGTTTTTATTTAAACTTTGTTTTGTCTTTTTCATTTTTTTTTTTTTTTTTGCAACTTTGTCAGAAAAGTATAATTCTGGCCCTGGATTCAAAAGAAAGACAATGATAATTATGATCATAATTCATAAACTATACTTGCAAATGCAAACTCATCAGTGCTTACCCCATCATTTTTTAAAATCTATTTTTATTACATTTTCTATAACCAAAAGGAGTTTTCAGTCGGCCTCACAGATTCAGATCAGCAACAGGTGCCCAGCACAAGCTGTCTAAGGAGACAAGGAAGAACTCCCCATGAACCCTGAGGCGACTCAAAGAGAGATCCTCTCTCCTCAGAGGACATTTTGGCCTCGCCTCCTTTGTGTGTAATCAAGTCTGAATCCTCAAACAGCCCTTCTGAAAATGCTGTTTGGAGGTTAAGAATGCTTCAACTGATTAATCCTCATGAGCATACATATATAAATGTGTGTGTGTGTGTGCTCTTTTTCCTGCAGAGTCTTCATTAGGTCCTCAGTGGTCTGAAGGAGGGATGACTTGATACAATGACTCTCAAACTGCTCGTCAACCTTCTTCAGAGCAGCCACAAGGTTGTTATTGTCGGTTTTTTGCTGGTCAAGTTGAGGTACATAGAGAGTCACTCTTTAGCTTATTTTTCTGACCCAGTTGTGCCAGACAGGAGGCTCTGAATTTCACCATCTCCTCCTCGAGAGGAGGTTTTCTCCGGCTGCAAGAGGAGGTGCTCACTCTACAGTAAATTTTCTCCCTTTTTGAGGGCAGCTTTGATCTTGCTGGTCTCCGCTCCGTGCTCCTCCAACTGAGCTCAGTGGGAAGCCTGGGATCTTGCCACAGTCTTCTTAGTATTCTTGTCCTTTTTCAAAAGACTTGCCTTCATCTCACAGTCTCCTCTGGAGCTTCTCAGTTTGAGCCCTCTCAAATACGAGATCTTTCTTAAGTTCTTCTTCTGCCTTTGACTGAGCCTCTGCAGTGTCTCTCTCAAACAGCTACACCTTCAGGCAATGAGCAGTCGTCTCCATGTTGTTTTCAGCCACTGCATACAGCTGCTTTTCAACACAGAGCTCCAGCTTCATTGACTCCCATTTCATTTTGAAGGGCCTCTTTATCTCTCATCCAAGCAGGGCTTTCACAAAACTTCACAGTCGACAACTGCCTTGGGTCCTCAGCCATACACCCACCAAGTTTGAAGTCAATTGGATGAGCGAGAAGATTATAGGACAGACAGACGGACAGACCAAGATTTCTCCATTTAATACTAGGATTCTGTTTATCTTACTTGATGATGTCTAAGATGAATGACAATTACTGATATGATCTGCATCGAAGTCACCATTAATATACCCAGAATATGAAAATATTGAAAGACTATTTTGTAAGGTTGTTGCTGTTGTACTGCTGCTGTATTTTTTGGTGGTGGTTAAAAAACTCAGTGGGTAATATGGCTGCTAGTTAGATTAAAGGGAGATGAGCTTAGTGGGCAGAGTCTGGGCAAAACTGAAACACTATAAGAAACAGTTCTTATTATTTATTTATTTATTAGTAGGATTTCACTTCTGGATAGAAATAAATTAACATTAGAACAGTTAGCCAAAAAAAAAAAAGAAAGATTTTGATTTCCCTCCCTGTTCTCCTGTTCCTTTACTTGCATTCTTACTTTATGATGGATCTCTCCATCTTTCACAGGAGCTTCCCAAAACTTTCTATTCCCGAAGCTAATACTATCTGCATGTGTATTTTCCACTGATGACTGCTGGTGGATAAATGGGCCATGAAACAATGTGAGATAGCAAATGTGACACAGTGGGAACTCTTTATTGGTCTCTCTTGCTTTTGTCGGCAAGGCTCACTTACCAACTCTATTTTTTAGGTCATAATGTTCACAGACTGAGAAATGTAAGCATGTGTGTTAGCAACACCTATCTATACTTGCAGTTTTTTTCAAAGCGCAAAAATAACACATTTACACGTACACAAAACTGAGCACAAGCACAAACAGGTTTTGCTCAAAGTTGTGTGTGCATCTACTGTATGTGTACCAAGTGTGTTTGTATGTGAAGGTTTGTACTGTAGGAAGGCTTCAGGTCGGGCAGGTAAGTGTGGAAATTGCTCAAGGATCAAAAGATTAGAGGGAAAGTGGTGAGAAAACTTTGCACAGCAGCATCTATACAGAATGGTGTTATATTAAACTTTGAAAAGTTAGGAGATCTTTATGAAAACACATTATTGCAATATAATGATGAGAATCTAATGTAAGTGTGCCAAGTTATCAAGGTTGGGAAGTGCATGGGTCCTTGAAGGCAAGTGTCAGCAGAGTGTGGTGATTTTGTGTGTTAATAACTTGAGCTGTAATTTTGAATGGATTTAATCCTATTTGGAGATTTTCACATCATTACCTCTGTTTAAATTTTGCAATTAGCCCGACTCAGCAGCAGAGCATTTTCTAATGGGGCAGCCTCCATCTTCTATCGAGCCAGCTGAGACACAGTTGCCTCCTGGAAAATGTGTGATTGGTGGACTTGACTACAGACTTGACACTAGTGCTAAATCACTCTGGACTGGGTTAGATAACTGCAGCCTTCTGATTTGCAGACCCATGAATGTCCCCAATGTGGCAGGAATGAATAACAGTACAATTGCTGTGAAAAATGGAGTCTGAGTGATAGAAACTTGGCTGAGGCTGTGCTTGAGGAAAGAACAAAAGCTCCCCCTGTTTTATCTCTCAGTGTCTGTGTGGTATCATGGGTAGTTTTTTCAAATCACTAATTTAAGTGTATTTCTGGAGCTAGAGCTCACTGTCAAACCTGGATAAAAAAAAATCCAGCCACACAGAGATAACAGGCTTTGCCTGTCAAACTACTGGAGGCCTGTCTAAAATTGAATTCCACATTTTCTGCCTGAGTTTGCAATGTGATAACCCTCTTGTCTATAAATCCCACCAGGCCTGAAATTGTTCATTTGGCTTAATCAAAATTGCTATCTCTCCAAAAATCCCAGATTGAAAAACTGGTTTGAATTGGAAATCTGCATGAGCAGGATCAAGTCAGAAGCATGTTTGACACACATTAAGCACTTCAAAGTGAAGATTAAAATACCTTCTCTCTAAAGTTTACCCATCATAGATCCATTTCTCCTTGCTCTAGTCTGCAATGGTCAAGTTATTTCAAAAAGTGCCAGGCTTCTACCTCCTCTGCTGTTACAGCATCAGCTTTGACTCATCTAACTCTTTTAGACAGATCAGTTTACTGACTCTGTTTGATGTTTAAAAGCTTAAGCTACAACCACCAGCAGCAACAACAGAATCACAAGGGGAAAGGTAAAAGTTAGGCAGAGTACAATTGGGAACACCAGCTGCCCTTAAGCCAGTCTTTTGTGTGGACATGATTGACAATGAAGAAAGTTGGGATTTTGATACAAACATTCAGCATTTGTTCATAATGGTCAAATGCTATTAAATATGTAAATGGCAACAGTCTTAATACTTCATCATGATTAGCTGAGACTACCATCAGTGCAGTCCTCTTCTCCTGTCCACATTCACACTCAGTCTAATAACATAATAACCTTAGCGTCTCTACCAGATACACTGAATAGGAACAGGTGATGACATTAAAATGCAAATGTGCCTCTCTGAGCTAAGTGGATATTACTACACCCATTCAATCTGCTGGTGAACAGCATTAACATATTTATGAAATTATCATTATCTAGGTCAGACGTTCTGTGCTTTATTTTGCTGTTATCTCTCTTTCTTTTTGTTTGTTAGTTTATCATCAGAGCTTCATTATGAGATGGTCTCAACATTGAAATTTAGTTTTTCTTAAAAGAGTTGGAATGTAAATGGTGCAACGCTTGGAGTCTGGCCAGGCAAAATGTATTTCTAAACCTATACTAAGTCTTTGAGGTAACACTGTTAAATATAGATTTGATATATTTGAGTTTTCTCAAACCTGGCTGCAATCTCAGCTAACAAATGATGAACTTGGTTTGACTTATGTGTATGAAAATATATGACAAAAATGAAAAATCAAATTGAGAAAAAAAATTGGGAAACGATGAAAACATATGTCATGGCAGACAAATGTAACCCATTTATTAAGCATGAGGTGAATTTACCCAATTTGCTTTACAGCAAGCAAAATGGATGTCTCCCTTGCGTTGTCAGGGCAGGTATTACTACTGGGTAACAAAACCCTCAGTCAAATTTATACATTTTGAAAAACCTATGGTAAGGATGGTAAGCAAAATGAAAACCAGGGTTATGGGTATCAATAAGAAAAACTGTCTTACCTGCCATAGTTGAAATGCCGAGGATAACGCCGATGGATAACTCAATCTGTGTGCCCTAGGAAATAACACAAACACACAAGCACACAGATTACAGAAATTTGTTTGTAAAGACAGGAAAGCTCAGTGCTGAGGCTCACTTTGCAACATCTGTGCAGCACAATCTGGACTCCATATTTATGGTCCATAATGTCAGTTTATAAGTACTGAGATATTTTAACAATCAACAAGATCTCTTTCCTCTTTACTTTCTAACAAATGTCTTATCCTAAACTACATAACAAAGTTTTTGTCATGATGCGGCAGCTGGGGCCGCATCGGGGTGGGTTCAGGGATTATTTTCTGTTTTGTGTTCTTTTCTCGTTTGCTGCAGGCTGGGAGGCGGAGCCGGAGGTTGAGTTCTCGGTGTAACGACGACCAGGCACACCTGCGCAGCCTTCCACACCTGTCTCCACTTTCCCCTCATCACTCTCCCTATTTAACCTGCCCTCTGTTTTCCCTTCCTCGCCAGTTCTTCATTGCAGTTCACCACTGATCATGTCATATGCTCCAGGCTTTTCTAACTCCTCCTGCTGCTCCCCCGTTTCTCGTCCCTAGCGTGTTTCCACGCTGTGCCTCCCTTGGGTCCCTGGCTGTTTCCTCGCCCTGTCTCTCTTGTGTGCTCTCCCTGTGCTCCAGGTCGCTCACGTGGTCTCTCCTGTGTCGTTCCTCCTGTTCCCCTGGTCCCTGCCTGGTCGTCCTGGCTCTCGAGCTCCAGTCCGTCCTCCCGGCTTCCCTCGTCTGCCTTCTACCTGCGCTATTCCCCGGGCCCCGCTCTGGTCACGGACCCGGACCCTGCCAGACCCACCGCTCTTTTGGCGGCCTCTTTGTGTTCTTCCCCAGCCCTTTTGGCTCCTTGTTTTCTTTGGACAATAAACGCCCTGGTGAATCCGCATCTTTGAGTCCTCCCTTTTTCAGCGCCAAGGCGCTTCATAACAAGAACTGGCCACAGAATGGACTCAGCGGACAATCTCACCGGGGTGGACCTGAGAGACTTCATCCGGCAGCAGAGCGCTCGTCTCCGACAGCATGAGCAGGCCCTCTCCCTGCTGCAGGCTGAGAACCAACACCTCCACACGAAGCTCAACGAGCTGTCCGCTGCCGCGGCGGTTCCCTCGGCCGTGGCCACTGCTCCACGCTCCCCTGAACCCCGCCTACCTCACCCCGAGGTCTACGACGGCACCCTGGGGAATTGCCGAGGCTTCCTGCTCCAGTGCCAAAACGTCTTCGCCCTCAAGCCGCTGTGTTATGACACCGAGCACAAAAAGATCAGCTATGTGGTCGGGCTGCTACAGGGACGCGCCCTCGCCTGGGCAGAGGCAGAGGGCTCCCAGAGACCCTGGAGCACTCGTTCCCTCAACGACTTCCTGACTCTGTTCCGAGCAGTGTTCGACTTGCCCGAACGCTGGCAATGTTGCCCAGCGCCTCCTCGCCCTCTCTCAGGGGACCCGGTCGGTGGGACGAACCCGCCCTTCGGGGGATCTTTATCCGGGGACTTGCCGAGCGGCTCAAGGATGAGCTCGCCGCCCGGGACGAACCGCCGACGCTGGACGCTCTCGTATCCCTCGCGGTGCGCCTGGACAACCGCCTTCGGGAGAGGCGGAGGGAGAAGCACGCCACCTCCAGCAGCCGGCCGGCTCCACCGCCCCCCCCCCCCCTCCTCGGCGTCTGCGGTCATCCCCCGACCCCTGTGAGCCCATGCAGCTGGGCAGAGCACGCCTCACCCCGGAGGAGAGAGAGTCACGGGTCAGGGAAGGTCGATGTATTTACTGTGGTGTCCCTGGTCATTTCATGTCTGCCTGCCCGGTCCGCCCAAAAGGGCTCACCCCTAGTGCCGAGGTTAGTGGTGAGCAATACTATTAGCAAGAATAAATCCCGGTTGGTCCTGCCGTTCACTATTATTTTTGCCCAGTCTTCCTTATCTGTCTCTGCTCTTCTAGACTCCGGAGCTGATGGGGAATTTTGTGGAGGCGGCCTGGTGCGCTAAGAATCGCATACCCCCCGAACCCCTGGAAGTTCCCCTAGTCGTCACCGCACTTGATGGTCACCGCATCGCCCACGTCACCCAGTGCACTCCCCCACTAGAAGTTATAGTTTCTGGCAATCACCGCGAACACCTCCGTTTTTTTATCCTCTCCACTTCCTCCACTTCGGTGATCCTGGGGTTCCCTTGGTTCCAGCTCCACAATCCCCACATAGACTGGCGGGGGGGGTCGGGTGCTGGGCTGGAGCGCCATGTGCCACGCTGTCTGTTTACAGTCGGCGCTTCCACCGGCACCTGGCGTGACCGCTCCGGTTCCGGATTCCCCAGACCTCAGCTCTGTGCCCCCCGAGTATCACGACCTCGCACCCGTCTTCTGCAAGCACCGCGCCACGTCACTCCCCCCTCACCGTCCGTACGATTGCTCCATTGACCTCCTTCCGGGCGCGTCATTCCCCTCCAGCAAGCTGTACAGCTTGTCGCGGCCCGAGAAGGAGTCAATGGAGCAGTATATCCGAGTGTCTCTCGCCGCGGGTCTCATCCGGCCCTCTTCTTCCCCTCTGGGGGCCGGGTTCTTCTTCGTGGGGAAGAAGGACGGCTCTCTTCGGCCATGCATAGACTACCGGGGTTTGAACCGCATCACCGTGCGCAATAAGAATCCCCCCGAGAAGGTTAAGGCGGTGGTGGCGTGGCCCCGCCCCTCCACCCGGCGCAAGCTCCAACAGTTCCTGGGCTTCGCTAACCTTTACCGGAGGTTTATCCGGAACTATAGCCAGCTCGCCTCCCCGCTCACCCAGCTCACCTCTCCTGCTAAGCCCTTTCACTGGACTCCCCCGGCCGAGGCGGCGTTCGTAAAACTAAAAACTCTATTTTCTACCGCCCCTATCCTGACCCAACCTGATCCCTCTAGACAGTTAGAGGTAGACGCCTCAGACTCCGGGGTGGGGGCCGTCCTGTCCCAGCGAGCCGAGGAAGACGGCAGACTCCACCCCTGCGCCTTCTTCTCCCGCCGACTGTCCCCGGCAGAGCGGAACTATGATGTGGGGAACAGAGAGCTCTTGGCGGTGAAGCTGGCACTGGAGGAGTGGCGACACTGGCTGGAGGGGGCGGAACAGCCATTCGTAGTGTGGACAGACCACAAAAATCTCTCCTACATCCAGTCCGCCAAGCGGCTCAACTCCCGTCAGGCACGCTGGCAGCTGTTTTTCACCCGTTTTAATTTCACATTGACTTTCAGACCAGGAACCCGCAACGCTAAGCCTGATGCGCTGTCCCGCCAGCACTCTCCAGAAGATACGCCCTCTCCAGCCACCATCGTGTCGCCCTTCCGGGTGCTCGGGGCCGTTACCTGGGAACTCCAGAGCCAAATCCAGGAGGGACTCCGCACGGACCCTGACCCCGGTAACGGTCCCCCTAACCGTGCTTTTGTTCCCCAGGGAGCCCGTTCCGCCGTCCTCCAGTGGGCTCACTCCTCCCGCTGGTCCTGCCACCCCGGACTCTCCCGGACCCTGCATCTCCTTCGGCGGTTCTTCTGGTGGCCCACTATAGAAGAGGATGCCCAGCGTTTCGTGGCAGCTTGCTCGGTCTGTGTTCGGGGAAAGGCCCCACACCGCCCACCTGCTGGACTCCTGCGCCCCCTGCTGTGCAGCGGATCCCTCCTCCTGGTCGGAGCAGCTTCCCTGGCTTGAATACGCCCACAACACCCACACCTCTGCCTCTCGGCCTCTCCCCCTTCGAAGCCTCACTAGGTTACCTGCCCCTACTGTTCCCGGCCCAGGAGGAGGAGATAGCGGTCCCGTCCGTTCAGCATCACCTCTGCCGCTGTCGCCGCACCTGGCGTCGGACTCGCCAGGCGCTCCTCCGGACCACCGAACAGAACCGTCGGACCGCTGATCGCCACCGGACCCTGGCTCCCCAGTACCAGGTTGGACAGTTAATGTGGCTGTCCACCAGGAACCTTCCCCTGCAGTCCACCTCCAGGAAACTAGCTCCCCGGTACATCGGCCCTTTCCGCATCCTGGAGGTGGTCAATCCGGTGGCCCTCAAGCTGGACCTTCCCACCTCCATGAAGGTCCACCCCGTCTTCCATGTGTCCCAGCTCAAGCCCCACGTCGGCGACCCACTGCAACCTCCGGCCCCCGCTCCGCCCCCTCCGCAGATCATCGACGGAGCGCCGGCATATACAATCAACCGCCTCCTCGATGTCCGGCGGAGGGGACGGGGCTTCCAGTACCTGGTGGACTGGGAGGGGTATGGGCCGGAGGAGCGCAGCTGGGTTCCCACCGCTGATATCCTGGATCCGGCATTAATAAGGGACACACATCCGGACAAGCCCGCACCACGGGTGTTGCCCAGCTGATATTGGCGACTGCCGAGGCAGTCGTTAAGGGGGGGGTACTGTCATGATGCGGCAGCTGGGGCCGCATCGGGGTGGGTTCAGGGATTATTTTCTGTTTTGTGTTCTTTTCTCGTTTGCTGCAGGCTGGGAGGCGGAGCCGGAGGTTGAGTTCTCTGTGTAGCGACGACCAGGCACACCTGCGCAGCCTTCCACACCTGTCTCCACTTTCCCCTCATCACTCTCCCTATTTAACCTGCCCTCTGTTTTCCCTTCCTCGCCAGTTCTTCATTGCAGTTCACCACTGATCATGCCATATGGTCCAGGCCCTAGCGTGTTTCCACACCGCTGTGCCTCCCTTGGGTCCCTGGCTGTTTCCTCGCCCTGTCTCTCTTGTGTGCTCTCCCTGTGCTCCAGGTCGCTCACGTGGTCTCTCCTGTGTCGTTCCTCCTGTTCCCCTGGTCCCTGCCTGGTCGTCCTGGCTCTCGAGCTCCAGCCCGTCCTCCCGGCTTCCCTCGTCTGCCTTCTACCTGCGCTATTCCCCGGGCCCCGCTCTGGTCACGGACCCAGACCCTGCCAGACCCACCGCTCTTTTGGCGGCCTCTTTGTGTTCTTCCCCAGCCCTTTTGGCTCCTTGTTTTCTTTGGACAATAAACGCCCTGGTGAATCCGCATCTTTGAGTCCTCCCTTTTTCAGCGCCAAGGCGCTTCATAACAGTTTTTAACTTCAACCCAGTAACATGGTCACTGCTGGCCAACAGAACTCTCATCTAATCAGAGTCTATACTACTGTGCTTCTAACTTCAAAAGCTGCTTTTTAAGATTTTAAGATGACTTTCAGTCCTTCAGTTTATAGTTTCCTGGCTTTGGTGCAGACCTCTTATCCCATACAAAATGGAAAGCAGCCTGGGATCTTCAAGGTGCATTAGTTCCACAGTCTGGACTGAAAGAATAAAGGGAAGACTGTGGGAGACAGTTAGGTCTTACTTTAAAAAATACAGTTTTAATAAATGCACAAACTTGTCACAGACCAGATGAATCCAACCCAAACCTGTGATTGCATATTAGTTTACGTTTTCATTCATTTTCTGAGCCCACCTTAAAAAGAGCAAAACAGCAGTGTGGTCTAAATATTCATACTTTTTATTAGAGTATATTGGTTTTTGGACAAAGCTATGGCATTTCATAATGTTCTATTCAGATTTATTCTCTTTTGTTTGTTTCTCTTGTATATATTCTCTCTTCCTACATCCCTGTAGAAGCCTCATAAGAATTCATCATCTTGTGCTAAAAAATAACCCTGCTGTGCAAGTACACTTTGAAATTAAATGCACTGCTATTAATTTTCTGAGCAACCTCATCCAGTTCCGTTGGGTTTAGATTTCATTATTTGAACCACTTTCCAAAGAAGTAATAAAGAACAACGTATTAGATGTTAAAAGACAAAGAGAAAAGAACACAGAGAAACAGAGATGAGGAGCAGGGACAGGAAATATACAGTAGCACCGAACCAAGGTGATTTATTTTTCTTGTTCTCCCTCGATGTTTCTGTCCAAAGTTTCCTGCAGTATCTCAGGCATATACAACATGTTCTTTCTGTGCAGGTACCTACTGTGGAAATCTCTATACCCACTAAGCTGCAAGAGACCACAGCACTGCATGAAGCCGACACTTACAGCAACAATCATGATGCAGTTGTCCAGGAATCCAAATCCAACGAAAGGGAGTGCGTTGTGCAACAAAACTGTGAAATAACAAACACAAACAATAAATCACTAATAGACAAAATAAACAGAGACTATGCAGATTGTGTATAAACCTAAATTAATAAATAACAAGCCATCAGACACAGTTGAGTCTTGCAGAGCAGAACTGTAGCATAATGAACACAAACACAATTCTGTGCTCAGAGCAAAATTATATCAATGAAGCTGCTGGAGAAATAAATGTTGATTAATACTGAAGATGGAAAATAAGTTATTTATTCATATATATTTTATATTATATTATATGATGCTATAACAGATTTAATTGTGGAAATGTGATACAAATAAGCTGTGTGCAGATTTTCAATGTGTACAATATCTCACAGAAAATACATCATTAACCCACAGAAATGAATGTAATGCTTTGTAAATTCAGTTTAAATGTCTGAGGCAAAAGTGAAGATTAATTGACTGGAATCACACAACCTCAGTCTCAATCATGATGAGGTAGTAGCTTTGTTTAGCTAACAGTTCTGATGCTGGTAAAGCCTCTTTTTATCAAAATTGTGCCAATGTACTGCTCTGGTAAAAGACAAGGACAAGGACAAAATGAATAATATATTTTCCCATTTCCTTACCATGCACGCTCAGTATATGACATATACAGCAAGGTACATGAAATAATGAGGTAATATGCTAAAACTGATCTTACATGAAGAAAACAGTTATAGGAGCAAGACATGCACAAGTTAAATGAAAATGAAATGAAAGTTAAATGAAAATTAGTTAATAAGTATCACACAGTAAGATGCTGCAGCAGCTCTTCACATCATATTTCTTTAGCACAGTCAAGGCCACTGACTAGAAGAATGGGCCACCTCATGAGCCAGCAGCAAAACACAAATAAAGCTTTAAATAATTGGAATGGGCTTTGTCTTTGAAAATCAAAAAAGACTGAGGTTCAAAAAATGCTGTCAGAATGTAAATATTTCTACATAATGTATTTGTACCGATGCATGCATAGACAGACACCCTCTGTGTGTGTGTGTGTGCATGGATGAGATATACAGTGTAATACAGTGTTTGTGCTGTGAAAGTGAATTTTAAATGTCACCCAGTTCAGTTCAGTCTATTCCTGCTGAAGTTCAAGTGAAGTTCAGTCTAGTTCAGGTAACTGATCTGCAGAAAAGTGTTTGCTTAAAGCATAATTACTGCTGAACACTACATTTCTTTTCTAAAGCTGCAGCTCACCCTCAGCATTGAGAATTTTCAGCCTTGCTGTTTGAGCCCCACTACACAAAACACCTACTGACTCATATCTTAAACAGTGACAACTTTATTGCTACACCAGGGGCAACTTTGACTGTATTCTGAAGAGCATCTCTCCATACAGAGACTTGCTCTATCACACCCTGGTGTTTTTTTGGATGCTTCTCTATAGGAAAAAAACTAACTAGGACTTAAAGGTGAAATCCAACAGGTCTCTGCAGTGAGTGGTGCAATGTTGTGACAGGTTACATTACCACTGAGTTTAAAGTCCAGTGCAATTTTTCAGCTGACCATGAACTCAGAAACTGTCCTCTGACAAAGGATTCTCACCACCTCCAATAAGAACCTCTTATCTCCCATGGACTTGGTTGTTCCAGGCTTCATTAACCTGTTTTACACATTGAAGCCTTTGAGGACAAAATGTCTTTCAGTGTTTTCACCAAATATGCCACAGGTAACGGGTGAAAATTAAAAATGGACTTCTCTGGCTAAGTTTCAATGAAAGGACTAATTATAAATCTATTTCAGAGTCACTCCTTACATTTAGAAGTCTCAAAGATAAATGGGCTTAATTCTATGCATTGACATATATTGGACAATTTGCTATTTGCTCCAAACACTCACTCGGTTTATCGAGCTTATTTCAAGCTCTTTAGGCCAGAGTGTTACAACTCAAATGTTGAAAGGATACGTTTTTAAAGCAGTGAAAAGTCCTGACATTTTTTCCCACAGAAGTCATCCACCTGTGTAACTACCAGTGTGAGAAAAACAAGGCAACACTGAACACAACACAGAGGCTTTGCTGTGCTAAGGAAACTCATGAGTACAGTGCTCAACACTGTTGCCCCAGTGACAGCTGGCTGAGTCTGTGTTTCCTTTTAAGTTTCACTCAGGTGTGTTATCTTTACTGAGGAGCCAAAGCAGGAAAAACAGCATTTCAGCACAGCAGGAGAAAGAGCTGAACTGTGGAGCAGAAGATAATGTTATATTTTTTCACATTGCACATTGCATTTGCTTACAGTCACAAAGATCACACTGTTAAATGTGTGGTGGGAGAGAGAAAGACAAACACAAGATGATATGAACTATGTTAGGTTATGCAGCAGGTCTGAGGTCATGTCAGTAACTGAGCACTGTAGGGTGAAGGATACCTGCATAAGCATTCTGCTGTGTGTGTGTGTGTTTGTGTGTGTAGGTGGATAGCGTGTGTGTGTGTGTGTGTGTGTGTGTGTGTGACCTTCCACTGCAATATCTGTTCATGGAAAACTTATAACCCTATTAGTCAGCTCCATATACACTATGTTTTTTCCTTTCCTTTGGGGACACCGTGGAAACAAAGTGTTATGAACCACAATAACTTGCTCAGTAGTTATCATTAAGACTGATCCCTCATTAATCTTCCTGGTCGACTGAAGGCTAAATGAGGGTTGTCAGTCCAGGCTGTCACGAAGATTAATAAGCATTTTTCGAATCAATGTGCTCATTTAAACCATCCATCTATTAACAGCACACAAACACAAGATTCATTAAAAATTTGAGTTCTTACCATATCTTAACTGTGCTGCAGTGGGTGGTGCAATTTCCAGCTGCCCTGAAAAGAAAAGAAGAAAAAAAATGAATTATAAAGAATGTACATCTCCTCTGGCCAGTTTTTCTATGGAGGCAAAAAGTCAGTATAAATGTCAGATAGTTCTTAAATGAGTCAGGACCTTTTGGACACAGTAAGAAAAAAGAAAAAGGAAAAAAAAAACAGAGAGAGGAGGAGTGAGGGAGAAATTTCAATAATGTGTCAGAGGAGATGAAAGGTAGTCAGGGAGGAGGAGGAGAACGGAGCGTCTCCCTAGTTGCCATTTCCTCAGAGCGAGACACAGATGAGGACAAAGGTGACGTCAGAAAGTGATAAATCCTGCTGCCAATCAGGCCTCAGAGGAGGCCTGCCAGCACACTGATTATAACTGGTGCGTGAGTGTGTTTGTGTGTGTATGCTGACAAACAGACGCAAAAAAGAAGACGAAGAAAAGCTACAAGGTGTGACAAACCAATGTTTTCTGCCTTCGGATTAACATGTTTTGAAGCGATAACATCATCTGACACAGCATGGATGAAAATAAAATGACTTTACCGAAATCTAATCACAAGTTTTTGACACTGTGACTCCAAAGTTAAAGAGCTGTAACATCTATCAGCAACGAGTGGGTGAAGAATAAAGTAAGTGTCAGACTGGATTTGCCACATTAATGTCAACAGTCACTGAATTGTGAAGTAACGCAAGGTCCTGCTGTAAAACAAGAGATAATTACATTGGTTTTAAGGCTGAAGACACAAGACAAAATCATCTCCTCTGCAGCTTCTGTGAAATTGGATTTACTGCTGTGAGGTCAGTGGAAATGTTAGACCACATAATGAAGTATCTTGCAGGTGTATGTATTCACCTGCAGACAAATGCACACACTCCCACTAGCAAAATCCCCACGGAGAGTAAATAGCAAAATCGAAATTTGCTTTCTGGGAGGAAAGCTTTTACTGCCAAGTATTGACCCAGGGAAATGTCCAGTTATATACAGTGCCAAGTTTCTTTTCATTTTCAACACAGTTTGACTGAAAAACGTCTGCCCTTTTTCCTTCATCCTGTCTGCTTTCCACACCCATCTCCTTCTCGCTTCCTCATTTCCTTTCAGGAGTTGGTGTCACATTACAAGCTTCATACTACAGTCATCAGTTCAGCCTCCATCTCATGTTGCTGACACAACAACAGACAATTGTTCACCTCAGTAGCAGCCCTTTCATTAGCACTATTTAAAAAAAAAAAACCTGCTGACACATTCAGTATACACCGACACACAGTATGTTCATCATCAGCGCTCATGCTCACATACAGTCACACACAGATCTGTCATTGCCTTCATCTGCAGCTCCTTGTTGTGCATCTGTAGGCTGTAATGAAATGTTCTTTTTTTCTAATTTCCCCATGAGCAGCTCATTTCACAGGTTTTCGGAAAGTCCTAACTATTCCACTACAAGACGGGATGTACTCGGCAGAGATGAAGATCCTATCCGCAGAAGATGGATGGCTTCGGCAATTAAGTGTCGGAACACATTTCTTTCCATTTATCGCTCATTTAGGGGTTGTTTTAGGGTTTAATTAAAGGCTTTCAATGATCCTCCTGTGCTCATGAGTGAACCACTGCTGTCAGAGTAACTGCTGCCTCAACCACATTACTTTTCTCACTGAAATCTCCCTTTTAAACAAATGCTGCAGAATTGTGATACTAATATCTGTAAACCTCTGGAAATTAGAAAACATTTGCTATGAAGTAGTATCCTTTAAGCAGTGACAGCTTGTGGGGGAAAAAGTTATTGCACATTTTAGATTTATTTTGACTTAAATTTCCCAGAACAACTTCGAGATTTATATTGGCCACTAATATTTGTTTAGACAGTGAAAAAGATTATTATCATTATACAGCTTTGGGACATAATAAATGCCCATTAGGAGTGTTCTAGTTTTCTAAAGAAAGGAACTTGGACCAACATAAGAGAACAGTATCTTTCTCTATTTCCTAATGAGCTACAAACAGTGTCAGATGTGTCAATCCTACATAAATAAAACTTGTGAAGGTCAGTCAAATTAGTCATTTACAGAAGCAAGGGTAGGGGTGTCAAACTGTGAGGCTCTGTCTCAGTATTCACTCCTGTGTCTTCTTGTGTTGTCTGTGTTGCTGTTACTGCAGCATCTACCAAATTAATTGTCTTCAATTGTAAAAAAAAACATCCCGCTAGTTTTCTTTAAGACAGAGACCGATGTTTCCGTTGGCTCATTCTTCTCTCTACTTGCACACTTGTGATTCTTTTTATAATAAACACCACATGGATATATTCTCACCAATCCTTAATGGATTATTTCACTATTCTAACATCAGGCAAACAAGTGTAACTAATCAGGGAAATAATCTGGTGTAGTTACTGATTGTAATGAAACCTTTTGGCCCTCATTTAACTGAGCTACCATATGTATGGGCTGACAATAATAACAAAACAACAAAAACAACAAAAACAACAAAAATATCTTAACCTCAGGGTTAAATGTTAACACTGACACACTCTGGCATTCCTTTGTAAGAGGAAGGCAGCCATTTACCTTTATTTGCATGTTTGCTCTTACAAAATGTCACACCCTGACATGATCCCTGCTTGTTTTGGTTATTTTAATTAGCTTCTTCTGCAGCAGATGCTAATCTTTTTTTTCTGGTCCCCACAGGTACAACATTTGCCTTGTTTCTGACTCATCCATGAGCCACACAAGAGACACTGTTGTCATATGCTGTTGATTGATGCTACAATACAGTCCCGTGATCAATCAAATAAATCGCTCTAAGAAATAATGCAATTCATCATTCTGGCCAAAAAGAGAAGCCAGCTCCTGCCATTTTTTCCCATCACTTAGAAAAAAAGGAGGCCAAATGACATAAGCAGCTGAGTCACTGTCTCATCATGAAAAAAAACTATTAACAACTAATAGAATCCCTTCAAGAATTCTTCTCCTCCAGTCCACTGGGCTTCATCTCACCATTTATTAGAACTGTGATATTTGACATGGCTGTCTATTGCCCGCCAGAACTCCACTGGTGCAAAGTATTGATTGTCACAAGAGAATTCAATTTCAGGAGACAGGAGTGGTGAAAACATTTAATGTCCTGTGATAAGTAGCCAACCATGAGCATGATTAAATACCAAAGCAGCCATGTTTCATTCCACTTAACCGTTCTTATCTTGCATCCTCCTATTGCAGTCACCCATTCAGTAAGCATCTGGCATCCGATAAAGGTTGTGTTTACAGGTAAACAGAAAATAGGACATGTGACCATTTTGGCCAGAGATCTTAACTGTTAATTTGCTGAGTTAGCTACAACAATTCTCTGAAACATCTACTATACACGCCCAAACAAAACTCAAAACTTTAACAGTCCTATTTAAACGTAAGCAAATGTCTATTAACAAGCTAATAAAAAAAAGCCAGGCTGTATCTAGCCAGCATTTTGACGTAAGAGAAAACACTTTGAAAAAATTATTTTGCTAATGTGACTACTTACAGTCTGATCATGACATTTAATACTTCAGCTCTGCACCATTAATGTGCTTTATCTGAGACAAACACTGTCTGTATACAATATTCTGGTGAGAGACAGAACTCTGTATTCCCTATTCAGACAGTCAGATGGACTGTAAAAGGCTCAGTCTGAGAATCTCTTATTTGGAATTTGCTAACAATCTCAAAAGCCTGTCTGCAAACATTTATATATTGGTGCGCTTGTTGGTTGGAGTTTTATCCCCAGGTTTTCAGTTTTGTTGGACTGTTGGAGAAACTTTATTGTCCATTCGCGGCCGCTTGCTTCTCTGAAATTGTTTGCGTTTGAAGAGGCACACTAGGGAAACTAACAAGTTTTTTGCTGCGATTGCTTAAAGGCGAGATAAACTTTTTCTTGTCTTTGTTTTGCTTTGACAAATGACTCATTCCAGACTTTGTCTCTTGGTGCTGGTACAGCATGAAACTGAAGTGTGACCAGAGTTTTGGAGATAAGTCTGTAAAGGAACCCAAAAGCCAAGTTCTCCCTCAGCAAAACTCAGTTATGATGAATAAACGTGTGTGAGTTTCAGCCGCCTCAATACAAATGACAAATAGAGGCAATAAGATTTTCTGCAAATGCAGGTGTTGGTGTTACAGGGGCAGAAACAAGAGCATTTGCAGGGGCATTTTTAATTTCAGGACTGTGTATAGCAGTACAGTTAATGTGTGTGTGTGTGTGTGCATGTCTTAGGCTTTATCTAGTGAGAGTACACTAAAAGACATCCCTGCTTCCCCTCAGGATTTCATTGATTTTCGAGTTGCACACCTTCTCACATAGAGAAGTGATTCTCATTATCTGGGAGCAGTTTTAACTTGATATAGTTCTGTGCATATGTATAAGCCCATGTTCATCTGTATGAATCTATGTCACCTTTCTGAGGATGTGTTTATGGTGTGTGTGTGTGTGTGTGTGTGTGTGACCGAGCATGCACATGCAAAAGATCAATAGAGTTAAGCAGAGAAGGAACAATGGAAGGCAAGAGTCATTCATCAACCACACAGCACTTTGCTATTCTCCCATTGATGATTTATGAGACAGAAAAGAGGAAATTATACAGTGGACAGAATGTGGGCCAAGATGGCTAAGACAGTCATTAGTAAACATGAAATGGGAACGGATTTGTGGTTGAAAAAAAAAAAAAACTTTCTGTAGCAACAAGTTAAAAAAATTTGAGTTTGAAAGTAATTTGCCCTTGAATTAATGATTAGATTTAACAATAACTTGCATAAAATATTTGAGAAAGTACAACATTATGAAAATCATGGCATGAAATGACTAACTTGTAGTCTAATGTAATGTAGCAAAACATGAGTCTACCTTAAGCTTGTGATTTGCATATAAAAGCTTATTTGAAAGAAATTCTAATTATTTCTGTTTTTAGACTTGCTACTTCTTATGTAATTCTACCTGCCTGCCTTTACCAACCCCTTACATATTTACTGGAGGACTTCTGAATGTCACATCACAACTTAAAATAATGAGTAGCTCCCAGTGAATGCAGAAATAACCAGTCAGTTTATACCTGGGAGAAGAAAACACAAAGCACCGGAGCATGACACTGCACAAACTGAGGCCTCACATTGTAGTTAAATTTCATCAAAGTACTTATTTTTCCTGTGGGTTCAGTAAACTCTATGGCAGGTAGACACTAGTATATTCCCTCAGTGCTAATTAAGGCAGCTGTGGTTGGTCGGAAACAAAACACAGAAACAGACAAAAAACAACCACAAATCCTTGAAAATATCCCCCTGACAAATAGCAAACCACAAGAGACGGGAAAGAAAGAAGGAAGTAGCATTGTTTCTATCTATCTTACAGATGGCACTCAGCCAGTAGGAACAAAGAGGAGAAAGGGAAATATCTTTAACTGAACAGTGGGCTGCTGGAAATAACTCAGCCAGACTAACAATAAAGACACTTAACAATTACTTTTCCTTGCACTTGAGTAACACGACATAAGATAAAGCTCCTGGGAGACCATGCAATTTACATGAATGGTTAAGACAGACATACTCTAATAATAACACTATATTTCTATGCATAAAAGTTAATCATACACTTCCCATGATGATGGAACTCAGCACATTTCCTTTTCCAGAGGATTCAAATCCTGCAGCAGCCGTCTGCTTCACTGTAATGGCTCTCAGTCCTGCCACTGAATAAAAGTGAGGAATGTTTTCCATCATACAAAGCAAGTTAATTGCTGTTAATTACATGCACCTGTCCTCCTAGGTGCTAATTAGTCATTGATCCGATGATACACGGGAAAACATGGACAGGTGTTTTCACTTATTTTGGATAATTAGAACCTCTGTGTAGGTGTGTACAGACCATCTTCCTGACTCTCTTTTGTAGATTTTTTTTCAGAGCAGACATTTTGACATATCATAGTAGGAGAAGCACAGGTGTAGCTGATAACTTTAAAAACAACTGCCCTCCATTAAGGTGAGCTAACTCCAGGGCTCTGGTATTGTGCATTCTGGCTCAGTGGCATGACTTACTGAGACACCTGATGGAAATGATCCATCGTTAATTAAATGAGTTTCATTTGAGTTTCCTGCTGAAATGTCAGAATGTGTGCTGTGAAAAAGGTCTGTTGCTCAACAGCAATGAATCTGAATCTGAATCTGTCCAAGCTGACAGATTTTTGTTGGGGGTGAGCCGTACAAAGTTTAGCTCCATTTAAAAACGGCTTCTGACTAACATTTGCAATTGTTTTCAAAGCCACTGCAGTAGTATTTACAGTTGGTTTCAGCCATGTGAAAGATGTTTAGCAGTGTTCATTGTTTACCATACTGCTGGCTGTACTTTACATGCTGCAAGCCAGGAATCTGGTTCAGCACATTTAAGTTTTCCAAATTTTGACTTTAGCCTTGTGGGGCCGCAGTGAAATCAGCAGCCATGGTGGCTGTGCAGCAAGGTCAGTTAAAGAAGCCTCTGAGGGGCCTGGGTTCAAACCAAGGAGAAAGCAGGCAGGTATGATGTGCAGTGTGATGTGCTGTGGTAAATCTCATATAAATGTGAGACAGTGTGAGAGAAAGGTAAGAGTGAAAAGGGAGTGAGAGGAGACAGGAGAGCAAAAGAAGAAAGAGAAAACAGTATTTGAGTTGACAAGAAGTGAGTGTGTGTTGTATTAAAAGGTCACATTGTCCTATGGAAAAAAACAAAACAAACAATAAACAGAGAAGAATCTGTCCCTGTCTCATATGCGCTGAAACTTGTGACCTCATGATCGTACGGACAGGTTCACAAAAACAAACACCACCTTGAATATCAAACACATCCTGCTGTGCATAATAATATTACCTGGGCTTCTGTGGTGTCTGTGTAATTTGATTCATGCCTTGATCCATCTGTCTACGTTTCACAAGAAAGACGAACCATATGCAGTGATTTTCTTCCTCAATTTATACATTTTGAGTGAGAAAATTTTAATTGGTTCCAGATTGCCAACTGGCAGACAATCTCACAAACAGGGCTGTGTTTATGATGGGATTTTTTTCCATTAAACCTGGCCTTGATGTGTTCTCTTACAAAGACTCGACTACTGTTGTCAATCAGAAGAAAAAAAAAAGCAAAATTGCATCTAAAGAGCCTGGTGGGTAAATATGCCACAGTTTCTGTATCCTATGCTAGATCAGAGGGCTTGACAGGTGTAGCGACAATACGGACTCAATTATACTCGGATTGCTGCAGACACTAAAGGCCAGTTGCAGTACATTGTCCATGTATAATTAATCAAATAAGGTATCGTACAAGGCAAGGGAAAAAAAGTTTAGAGAAGTTTCCATCTGAGGACCACTTTGCCTTAAATCTCTTTGGCACACTGAGACTGACGTGTTATTAAGGGCTGCAATGCTGTTGTTGGCAGCAAAGAGCACTCAATAAATACACACAGTGTGATGAATAGTGCATTTTCTGTACACAAATTACCAGACAAATGTCTCAGGGACAGCATCCATGGGACAGCAGTAGATCTGACTGTCTGGCATGTTATTAACTCAAGTAATTCTATGAGAATCAGTGTTGCATGATGGCAGAATCATAACGATGACTTGCAAATGTTCAACAGTGTTCTACTTCCTCTACCTTTTTAGCAGAGAGAGGGGGGGGGGCACTTTTCTTTGTGCACAAGTCACAGCAGGTTAAATGTCACCACAGACAGCCATTATGCAGCAGTGTGTGTGAATTAGCATGATGATAACACTGCATGAGGTGAGGCAGAATGAAGAAATGAAAAGGTGATGCTCTCCTTTGTCCGTTATTTCAAGGAAGTAGGCTGCAAACTGAAAGGTGGTGACAGGATACGGCTTCTCCTGGATGGAATAAAATATCATGATGCTATATATTATGCACAAAAAATATAAGGGTCTCTCTTTGAAACAGGAAAACAAGAATGAAAACTGTGATCCTGGATTCATTACACCTGAACTGAATCTGCAGTCATGGGCAGATTAAGATGAAGAAGAATTTGTAAGCTTCAAAACAAATGGAAGATGGGTTATTTAGAGGAAATAAAAGGAAGTGTGACTTTGGTGTTGATGCCCCTAGGATTTTGCACTGCAGCCTCAAGGGTCACTGAGTTGGAAAAACAAAAACAAAGTCATAAAGATCATCCAGACATCCTCTCTTCCTCTCAATGATCTCTCTCCTCTTTTGCATCCCCAATGAACTCTTCCTCTTCTCCATCCTCTGAGCTGTGAAGAGAAATTGCCTCTATCTCATCTCCTCTCAAATTTTCCTCCTCACAGCCAGGCGTGTGGGAAAACCACGTTGGTGTAGTGGATGTCACTCTGTAACTAAACCCTGATGATCTCTGATGACGTCCAGATGGAGCAGAAGGATTTCTGGTCGTTTATTCACTTATCTGCATCTCTCCTTCCCTGCTTTCTAAATCTGTGCTTCCTTTCTCTGTGCTGTGCTTTCATCCAATCTTATACAAACATGGGGTTGAATTTTTAGTGAAGAGAACAAGAGAACTTTATATGCAAATATACTGTATGCTCCCTGTCTGAGAAGTGAGAGAATAGCTTTTCCTATTTCTGAAAATGTGTATAGATCAGCATATACTCCTGGTAATACAGATTCAAGTTATACTCATGCGATATAACTTTTTTTAGGCAGTATTCTCTGAAATATATATACATATATATATATATAACATCTCAGTCCCATTTTCTAGTTATCACGCTTGCTTGGTTTTGCTTGGAAATACTGATGTCAGTGTATGTCGAAAATAAATGTGACTGAATGAAAATGGTGTACTGTACATTGGATGAATCTGGAGATAATACCCCCATCATCATTACTCCAGTAGGCCCCCCGTATTTCCACTCCCTCTCTATCATTATAATAACATGGCAATTCAAACAATCACTAGAGCCATCTCTCATTTCGGATAACTTAATTTTTTATTATCATTTCTTAGTTTGATATGAATACTCCAGCCTGAGCTATTTGGTTATTCATTTCAGATATTTATATTTTTTACCCAGCCAATCATTTCTTTGCCATGAAAGGGATGTATAATAATAACTGTCTCTGTCTCTGACAGTGGAATTAGTAAGAAATCATAACAAATGGAACTCCTCAAGATCCACACTTTAACTGTGCACTAGGTCAGACATGTAATGGAAGTTTTAGGCTGCGCTTTTGTTCCCAGATTAGATTTATTGCTCTCTATGTTCAATTTTGTTGATATCATGAGCTCATTTTTTGTTCTCCGTTTCTAGCTTAACTAAAAATACTGACATGGATGTCCTTCATCCACTCTCTCTGACCCCAAGTCACTTCTGTCCTCTTACAAACTTGCATACTTTACTTTCTCTTCTCTTCCTTCTCTTTGGATGGGCCATTTCTACCAGTACAAACAGTCTTCAAACCTCTGAAGGGTCCATTTCCATACACCCCAGAAACAAGAATGTACTTGTGTAGGACCTTCACTACAAATTGCTTCTTCCTAACCTTTTTATTTTGTCTGCACTCATCCAAACATCCAGTCCTTGAGAGAATCTTAGCTGTTGCCCTCTGACCCTAAAAAGCTTGGTGGACATTTTTCTGGAAATTAAAGCTTTAAAAAGTTTTCAGACTTTTAAAAGGTGAAATTTGGAAACAGAAATCGCAAAAGACAAAGAGGCAACAGCTTACCAGACTTCAGCTAAGGTACATCAACAAAAGTAGTCTCAACCACCACAAAGTGACAAATGGAGGCACGACTAGAATTTGATATTAAAACAAACTAAAGTTGACCTCGGAGTAAGTACTACCACTTCCAAAGAATGGTGAGTGAAGTTTTCAACTCAGGAAAAAAAACTGTACCATTGATCCACCAGCAGCATTTGAACAGCACATTCACCTTTCTGTCCACAGCCTTAAAGCTGCACTAATCAAACTTTTTAGATTAACAATGGATCAGAGGAGCATATGATATATGAAAGGGGTTGCTCCTGGTGACAAACCCATTAAGAATTATCATCCCACTCTGCTGTTCTCCTCTGCTCTGTGGAGCGTTTATCACCTCTCACTGTTCTCATCGGCATTGTCTTTTGGCTGCAGCGGGCAGCTATCTTCAGCAAAATAACCTCATAAACCCAGTGTATGCGACCTGCCCAGCAGCACTAAATGGCAGACAGACAAAGTTAGTGACTAGCTGGTGAACAAAGAGGGGCATTTAGCAGAGTCAGATATTTCCTCAGGAGTTGTTGAAGCCAAAGGAGAAGGGAAGACTGAATCTGCCAAGTCACCAGGAACATAAAGTCAGAATTAATGCTGGTGTTGCTCTGTGTTTACAGGGTGCATAAACAGACAACTGCTTGCTAAAGCATGCATCATATGAATTTTATACATTGATTACATTTCAGTGTTGTGTTTACATCTTATCATTGATTAATGCAGATTTAAATGTGAGAAATGTAAGAATTTTACTGCCTTACTGTCCAACAGACTGCAATCTGTAGGGTTTGTTAGAGGACCGTACCCCTATTAATATCCCTAATAGTCCTGGCTTTGCTATGGGGTGAGATTTCTGAGTGCCTCATTTCCACATGAATGAGAAATATGCACATCCAGAAGTACACAGCTAATATGCTATGTTGTACTTGCTGTATTCAGACAGGCACTTTATAATATAATATGGAACTTAAATCTAACAGCACCATCCGGAACTTAGGTGAATATGTTCAGTAAATATGGCCACAACCAGCATGAATATACTGCAGTGCAGTCCACTAACTCAGAGGGCTGCCCGGTACAAAGATATGTCTGTGAGATGCAACCGCAAGCAAACACCCAGCTTCCTTGCTGCTCAGCGAACCTGCATACTAACATCAGGAAAATAAGGGTCTGGCTTCAGGTGTCCTGAAGCCTCAGGGTGGAATGATGATGGATGTTGATAAGCCTGCCAAAAAAAAAAAAAAAAATCAATCCCTCAGTCAGCGAGTCAGTGAGACGGGTCCAGCAATCACCTGCATATACAGTAGGTAAGAGAATCCCTGAGGGTTTTTATAGCATGAAGGTGAGGATGTCAGTAAGCTCCAGCCAGGCAGGCCCCACAGATGAGAGCAGAGGAAAGTACTGTACTGTCCTCTGTGTATAATCACTTCAGCCCACATTATTCTCACATTTTCAGTTGTGTCATTTACTGTGGTTTCGAATTTGAAGAAATATTAAGCTTTAATGAGGGCTAGCATTCCCTGCTTCTCCACAACAATTACAATGGTTGTGCAGGCATCAGAGCAAAACATCAATTAATTTTGCTTTCAAGATTTTAATGGTGAGAGAGATCTTTAATTGAGGTTTGTCACCCCTTAGGTGCAACATATTCCAGTGGTCCAAAATGAGTGAGATGCTTTGTTTTTTGCAGCCTCAGTGTGTGATATAAAACCCTCCACAACGAGGCTCCTGTGGGATTTCATGCTGTTTGCTCAGCGTTGATATTGCCTTGGCCTACAGGGGGGAGGCTCGCAGCATGCGGTCAGGATGCAATCAGCCACGTCCGACAAGAAAATAATGATGTGCTATTAGGATTGGTGAGCATGGAAGATCTTATTGAAACGCCTCGTAATGATGGGTCTGGTGGACACCACAATTCTCAGAGTCTGGATACAGATTGGGAAGGAGAAGACATACCACGTTTCTTCTTCATCTTTGCCACCAACTCCATAATCACCACTTTCAGGATTATTATCACTGCCAAAATGACCACCACTAATGTTGCTATCAGTCAGGGGAAAAACAACTGGCCTATTTTAATGTATATGGAGAGAGGTGAGTGACTGCTATGACCTGATCAATAATGTAGAGGATCATTACCATCACACGCAGAGGACAGTAGCATGCATCCCTCCCCCAGTTATATTTATGTTTCTGACACAAGTCTTACATTGTAAACCAAACAAACATGATATTTTTCAAGCCACAGTGTCAGAGGTATGTTAAAAATGACAGTCTGGCCTGTGTATGTCCCTGCTACTTATATTCAGAGCCTCACATACTGTACAGTGAGAAGAAACAGTACAGACATGACACTATTCATAGCAGCAGATGCATGTATGTTCAACATTCAGCAGTCTGTTGTTATAGCTTTAAAGAGCCATGGTGCACAGCGTGAGTGTAACAGTTTGTCGACAAAATCATTAGCATTGAAATTAAAGCTCAAGCCTCTTAATGTTGGAGAAATTCAGAGATCTTAAGAGATTGTTCTCTTTAAATCTTCAGAGGCATGAGCTAGCTTCCCTGCAGGGTGACCCTCTGCATGGGAACCATTTGTCCATCATGAGACACTAGAGTAAACAAAGCTACACTGATTTCTCAACGTGTTTCTCACAGAGCCACGGGGAATAAAGTGACAGTGCCTGATCTATTACCCATGATTCTGGGACTCAGAGCAACAGATATGATATTCATATCAATATTTTCACTTATAAAACTTTGTAAAAAAAAGTTTCCAATATATACTTAATGCATATTATTTTTCAATGGCTTTTGAGTTGTTGGTTGTTTTGTTCATTCAAATCCAATATCCAGCAGTTTGGCAGAGATGAAGCACAAAGCTGTTAGACAAAATTATGAGTTATTTTACACTTATACTTCACCACTGGAGAGGAAGATAGAGGGTGACAAGAGCTCAGAGCAGCATACTCCCAGAGAGCCTTGCATGCTGTAAAGCCTCTTCATCATCACTCATGTCTTTCCTCATTCTCTCCCTCCATTCTCCTCTGTCTCAGTATCGATCGACCCACTTCCTTCTTTCTATCCTCATAAGGGACATCCACTGTACTCCCCCTCTTATACTGTACTCTCAAATTTCAATTCTTATGTTTTGTGAAACCCAGATAGCATCTCACACAGCGGACTGTAAAACCTGCTGGAACAGCCTTTGCACCTGAACATGCTGTACTAGCAGGAAGCATCAATTGTTCGGGGTACCCTGCACTGCAGGTCGGTGTGTGTTGTAAGCATTTTGTAAGGACTGCAAAGGCCAGGAATACCAAAAAAATAAAGTCCCTAAATGAATCCAGACATGCTCACATAAATTTGACCAAATGTGTTACACAACTCTGTCTACGGCTAGCTGATATCAGTAAGAGCCAGAATGAGGGTTTTTTTCTCCAAAATGGGAAAACAACTGTTACGATAATAGGTAACCATATATGTATTGGATATATACTGTAAACATATATTTTTTAAGAAATAAATCAACAATTGCTGAATAGCTCCAGGCTATCATTTCTGGGAGAGTATATTAATTCATTTTTGAATTTGGGGTCATGGGTGGCTGGAAACTACAAGGCACTTTTTTTTTTTTTTTTTAAATCCCCCAGCAGTTTCTGGCAGAAGTATTGACTCACACTGCAGAGATGACAAATGACTTCTCTGCCACTGGACTAGAGTGACAGTCACACACACATTCACACTGACAAGCAAGACTTACATGTCTCCGGACTGTAAGAACAAAAGGGGTGTGAACCGAACCCCCATCCTCCTCCTTGTGGTAAAGAGACCGTGCATCCTGGTCCAAAAGATATACGCACCACTGGCTTATGTACCAAAGCTTTCTGTTCTCTACTGCCCTATACCTCCAGGCTTGACCAGCCTGTAGTGAACATGTTTGTACACCAATATGTCAGTAATGGCAGCATACTTTATAGATCCCTGCTAATAGATTGTCTTTTCTCTACACATGGGAAGGTCAGAGGTCAGAGATCAGGACCAGCTGCCAAACAGCACTCTGGGATTTACAATGTAACATCACAATAGAGCAATGGACCAAAGAAAGGCATTAACCTGAGTCCTCCAACTGTGGCACTCAGCCGTGCATTGTACTTCAAATGAAACCACTGATTTAACAGCATCACATTCTTAACAACACTACATGATGCTTCTTTTTGTCAATGGTAATCAGGCTGACAGGTGAATATTTTTAACTCCAGAGTTAACTGCTTGTCATTACATCTTGTATTCAGTATTACAGTGGTCAATAATCAGACTATGGATCATTAGTATGATGCAAAATGCACTTATAAATTATTTAACTAAAGCTTTTTTTTTTTTTTTCAATTAGCCATTTTCCAGTAAACCATGTCATTAAAAGATGACCTCCTATGTTTTATGTTATATGATAAATAGACTAAAGTTATGGTTAAAAGACTATGTATGTCACACCAAAGTCTACTGATGTATTAACCCACTTAAAATGTGAATCGGTTTAACACTACATGCTGTACTGTAACTGTCACCTACCTTGAGCTATAGCTATGGACTCGAACCTGTGCAGTTCTCGGAGCAGACAGGTGCGCTCAGATGGATGAAGGCTATAAATAAACTCCTTGGCTCCTCGCGGCGAGTTGAGCGGCTCCACGGGCTCCTTCAGCGGGTGCGTGCCCAGGTTACACCGCTGCACCAGCATGTAGAGCGGGGGCTCCGAGGCGAACCGTGACGGTTGGGACGCTACGGTGGGTGTTTGGTGGTTGTCGAGTCCAGCTCTGGCCAGCCCAGTCCCGGCTCTCAGAGAGAGAGCGGGCCGCAGGACTCTCCGCAGGCAGGGTAGCATCTCCGAGGTGGAAGGGGAGGGAAGAGCAATGAGCCTGGAACCTGAGAGGAGGAAAGCAGAGGAAGCCACGGTTACAGGCCTGGTTATCACCACTCAGCTGAAACACATGACAGATGTCGCTTTACGTGTCAAAATTTCGTTTAAATTCGAATTTGTAGCTGCAACGGTCGCGTGAACAGCCTCCTCAGCCTGGGTTATTTAAGGGCAAACCGCGGGCCCGACACTAACAATTACACATTTATTTACCAACATACCAATTCAAGACTATCTTATACGCCTTTTGTGAAGAATTAAGTGGGAAAGGATGCGACAGCAGCCAAAAATCTAACTGCAACTTGTCTTATCGGACGCACCTCAGTCGATGCTCCGCTGTCCCGTACCACAACCTCCACAGTAAAAAACCTTGAGAAAACACAAGCTGCTCCGCCGCTTACGCTTCTTATTTACCTGCGGTGAGAATTTGTAGATTAGCCGCGCTAAAGCCTCCAACACCTTAACTGGCTGCAGTAGTAGTAGTGTTCGTACAAAAATCACATTTTTGCGAGCGTAATCCCGGGCTGGCGTAACCTCTGGTTGACAGGATGGTGTGAGGCGGATGGGAGGGCGCTTTCAGCGGACAGCAGCCCCGAAAATATTTTCCAATAGCAGCGCTGCGTTCCTCCGTGCGTAACTCTGACGGCACCGCGAGACGTACGCAGGCTACATTCAGTTCATGGGGACCATGGACGGTCAATTGTATTCATGTTATGGGCTACTACGTCTTCTATAACGAAAAAGTATGATGTTCGGCCCTGCGCATTTAAATTGCTGACTTCATAAAGGATAAAAGTATTGTGTCTGTATTCTAAAAATAAAATGCTCTTACTGTTTAGACCATGTATTTATCACTCTATGGTGAATCACTTAGTTAACCATCAGGATTTACAATGTGAAAGGAGTGTATTTGTCTGATGGGTGTGTGCCCATTCACTCCCTCTGCTACTATGCACGTGGGGCTTTTGAGCTGTTCAACCAGAGCCCACACCCCAAGAAAATATGACACCATGTGGAAGTTATTTGTTTCGAAGGGGAACCCTGTATTGGAAAGAAAAAGAGGAAACGGTCGTGACTGAATTCTTTGTTCATGGCTTTTTTTGATTTATTCCAGGACTTTCTGTGTATGAGAGGCAGAGGCAGATTATTTGCTTTAGCTGTAGTTTCATTGATTGGACGAGTGCTTTCAGGCCTCTAAGGATTGGGGAGGAGTGATGCATTATCCAAGCACAAAATATAAACCAGTAAGGTTTTAAAGATCGAACAAGAGCGACACCTGGTGGCCAAACCCAAACACCTCACCTGTTTATATCCACTGACCCTGCACTGCAGTTTCAATCACATTTGAACCTGTATGTCAGCTACTAAATGAAGCTTAAGGCCTGATTATTTTGAGATTTTGTCGACTACTTACCTTAGATTTTAACTTAGTACTAGGGGAGTGGTCTGTTTAATATCTGGTGCTTTCAACACACACAGAGAAGAAGCCAAGAAGCCACCGAACCAGAGCAAAATTTATATTTTATTACATACTGCTAAAGCTGTCATTACACAAAAAATAACAACCTTTTACTTCCTGAAACAAACTGCATCATAGCGTGTTGAACTGTACACGGACAGACAGAGAGGTCAACTCTCCTTGGATGGGGAAATTAGCTAAAATCTAAACTAGAAACCAGGTTTAACTATACTTTCAAACTCTCACAAACTATAGACTTCTTATTCATAGGATATGGTGACATTTGGCAGCTCTGATATAATATATATTTGTGCTAGCAATTTAAATATGAAAATTACAGGTTGACAATATAACTTTTAGACAAGTGGACGGCCAAAAAAAAAATTAAAAAAAAATTATTAACATCATCAACAATATTGAAAACCAAATGCTGGGTTTCCCAAAACATCTAAGCAGTAATATTATCTTTACTCTTTTTAAACTTAACAGTATAGAGGTATTTTGTATGCAAAATATGGTTTGTGGTGCATCCTCCCCATCCACACTATAGGTTTAAATTTGGCCACAGAGATGATATGTTCTTTTCTGTCATGCCTTCTTTTGCTGCTCTTCGTACTGTTGTACCTCTCTCTTACATAAAATGTGTAAGAAACATGTTGAAAATATATAAACAAATTGGATTTCCCCACTAAGATGTCTTTGGGAAACTCAGGTCATACAAGGCCAGAAAGGCAGGACGTTGTGGATGGCATGCCATTTGTTCAAATCTAATAAGATAAGATGTCTACCAGATAAACTGTTGAATAACATTTTACCTGAAGTTGTACACAACCGAGGTACAAATATTTTTATTTATATCACCCTCAGGGAACAGGTCAACGTTTGCATACAGCCATCTCTTCCAACAAACTCAACAGCAGGGTTGTTGTCAGCTCGGCCACTCCCAAATGTGTACAACCTGAAAGCAAATTACAACAATAAAAAGATCTGGACGTACAACAAAATATACTTTCTTGACTGAACTGAAAGTGAAGTTGATGCAGCTCTGCATCATCCCAAAATCTGCACTTATAATACTGATTAAAATCTCTCCATTACAGAACCAAAATTTTTTATTTGAACCTCACTTCTCTTGGTACCTGGAGGTCAGAAAAAATACATACTTTTCTATAGCAGCTGTTTACTTTTAAACCAGCTGGCATTTATGTGATTACTAAAATGCTGTTGATGCATGTGGGTGTGTGTGAAATAAGGGACTTAAATGAATTGTGGCAGGACAGTCACGAACATTTCACTGATGCTAAATTCTGATGTACAACACATCATCAGATGAGCACATGCATGGATAAAGGAACAACTCTATTACTCTGGTATTTCATATAAGTATAAAAATAGAGAGAGGTTGAGAAAGAAAAAGAGATTTAAAGACTGAGAAAGAAAATAAATTAAAAAAACAAAATGTGTGAGTTCCTGGACCAACTTGTACAGCTAAATAATATTTACACTTTCATACATCTTGTAGTAGCCATGGTCTCACAGTGCTTGAACTGAAAAGAAAATTAAAACAGACTATAACTCAGTGGCACTAATTGCTTTTAGCCTTTAGTCTTACAATGCTGCAATGTGAGGAAAAGCCTCATGTCATCAAAACATCCAGATAAAAAAAAAAGAATATTGTACCTATAATGATGTATTTCTTAAATTATACAATGGATTTGATTTCCTAGGATAACAAAATCCGGACTGGACTGGACTTATCACCTTTGACGCTATTACGAAAAAAAAAAAAAATCAAAACGCCAACATCAGCAATGACATGTAAAAACCTAATTAATCAAAAGGATGCATGCGCGCTACATGCATTTCAAAGGAAAAAGAGTTCAATAACAGCAACCAGACAGAGCAATAAAACAGTATGGCATTACCAATTAGAGCCTTTAACTTATAACTTTCAAAACATTGAAAAAAAAAAATTGCCTCATTAACTTCTATAAAATGTTATATACATATATATATATATATATATATATATATATATACACACAAATTTGAATTAATGGTGGATTTTGACATGGCACATCTGTACTTTGACATTTATCAGTAATGTTAGAGCAATCAATGTGCAGGCTGCAGTATGGCTAATAAATGCTACAACAAAAGAAGGGGCTAATATATAAAGACTAATATATAAACACAAACCACTGAGGAGTTCTACAAAGCTCAGCATGTAGATGCTGCAGATTAATGAGAATCATACTGGAAAAAAATTATGAAAAATAAAACCAATTCATATGCTGAGGCAATGGGGTATGATGACTATGACATAAATATCAATAAACATCCTGTTCAATGATGTGAAACTGAATTATTCTGACTCTGTGGAGCAGGTGGAATTGCGGCAAAGAGAGTGAGAAGCACCGACACACTCCTCAGCAACCGAGACGTGCAAAATGATTTACAAGTCATGTAAATACTAAAACTACTAAAACAAAACAGGACGCAACTCATCAGCCATGTGACGCTTCAAGCTCACAGCTCACAGTCTCCTCTGACTTTGACTTGAGTGCAATATAGTCAGATCCTTTGCTTTTTACTGAGCTCTCTGCTCAGGTACTGTTTATACCATGGGCCCAGGTTGGCTCTGTAGACATTCTAGGTATTTTAATATTTGAGCTGTCAGTGAAAGACAGCTTTGACAACACAGCACCTTTCCACAGTCATCAGGGTGTCTCTCCAAGTAAGCAGTCGATGCAGTTCAGGAGTTGCCAAATAGAACCATTACTTTCAAGTGCACCAGAATATTGCTCTCTTGATGGCGTTATACTTGCAGTGGTTATTGCGCTCCTTCTGCCGAGTCACTGTGCAGTCAGAGTGTTCATTTGTCTCTTGATGGTACAATGCACTTCCACAACAGTAAGTGTTTAGACATACTGTGTAATATATTGTGTTTTTTAACACTGAGAAGAGGCACACACATTGTCTTTGAACAACCTTCTCAGAGAGAATACTGGATACATGTGTGTTAAGTATGTCTTTACTGTCCTCTTACAGAAATGAGCACACTGTGCTGTAATGCTGCTCTGTCCTTCTTATCATGAACATAAACATCCTCATGTTTTATACTCTGATAACACAGCTGTTGGCTCGGATTCAGAAATACATTTAATGCTTACTACTGAATCCTTTATTTGAGAACGTATGTAAGAAATTAAGCCTTTTCCTTGTACCTGTACAGGCTCATACAGTTATTTATCCTGTACAACAAACTACCATAAGAAGGACTGTGATCTACTTCAGGTCCAAACCAATATTCTAACTTGGCTTCATAACCCAAATTAGAAAACTATATTTTCCTCTGATTTGGATGGCTTCTGTAGTGAGAGAGATGAAAATTTACAGAATGAGAAGTGTTGAACAGGTGCCAATGATTTCTAAGATACAGACATACTAACATAAGAAGCCTTTTGATTCTGTACATCGCATTTCTATCAGCAACACTTTTTGTAAAGCCTTTAACCTCATTTACAAATATAATGAAGGGCGAGCCTCTCTTCTACAACATGTGTTTCTTTGTGGCCAATCGCCTGCATATTGTGGTGGCATCATCATGCGATGCGTGGTGCGGAGCGATCGTTAGTGAGGGTTCTCTTGAGTTTGACCCCCTTGCGAATGGCCATCAACATATTTCCTTCTCCTCCTTCTCCTGCCTCTTCTCCTCCCTCCGGCCCAGTCTCACTCTGAGGGTGCTGCTGGGTCGGCTGGTTGGGCAGGGGGACGGTGGGAGGGTTGGTTGTAGCCTGACCACTCCAGGACATCACAGGCAGTGTGCCAGCATCCTCCCCTCCTGCATATGTTGGAGAATCTGGGCTTTCTTCTCCTCCTCTGCCCCCTCCTCCTCCCCCTCCCATTTCCTCTGAACTCCTGCTTCCATTAACTGCGCCTGACATATCAGGCACTGTTGGGATTTTTACTGGGATGACAGGTGTACGAATAGGGATGGGGCCTGTACCCACAACAGAGCCTGAACGGCGAGCGGAAGGTTTTGAAGAGGGGGTGCGGCGGATTGTGGCAACCCCCGGGGTGACGATAACTGGACCATGGCCTGTAGAATAGGAGCCAGAGGCATTATGGGAGCTGGATCCAGAATAAAATCCCTGACCTGAACATGAGCCTGCAGTGACACAGCACAAATTATGATTTGAGCCATTGACAGTATATTATACATTATATAAGAAGGAAACAATAAAAGAACAACTTGTGTTTGAAAAGGGAGTTACAAAAAACATAATATCTTAGAAACATAAAACATAGAGAAAGCGAAAATGGAAAGATTTAAGTATAAAAAAAACAGATGTGACATTATTAGTGCTTTCTGTACCTGTAGGAGTAGGAGGATAAGCCACAGCAGGAGTAGACGGATAACCTCCGGTGTGGATAGGTGTGGGGGGATAGGGCCCTGCAGGGTAGGTCCCCTGTCCGGGGTAAGGAGCCTGCGTGCTGGGCAGGCCGGCTGTGGAGGCTGGGCGTTTGGTCTGGAACATGCGTCGGTAGGACTGACTGATGTCACTGTTTCTGGGGATGGTGGAGGACTTGTCAAAGTCAGACTGCTGCTGCTCAGGCTCCTGATCTCCAGCCATTGAGAAATAGTCATAATCTGATACTAGAGGGGCAGAAAGAGAGAGGTTAGCAGTGCACTGACATAACAAGATATTGTATACTGTAATACTGATGGATAAAAACAGAGAAGTTAGCAGTGTAGCAGTGAAAGTATGTCACCTTGTGAAGGTATAGTGTCTTCAGAGCAGCAAGGTGTGTTGGTCTGTGTGCTGTAACCACTGGAGCACTGGATGGAGTCTCTACTGGACCTCTGGATGTCCAGCTCCAGACCTCTGGATAAAGCCAGAGCCAATTCCTCATGGGCGTCAATATCACCAGCCTATAGCAATCACCAGATGAAAAAAAACACTGAGGGATAGGGTCTGAAAGTCTGTCTGGACACGGTCAGGTACAATTCATTTAAGTCATTAAAATCATTAGGTACAATTTATTAAAGTCATTAAATGGGAACATAAGTGGTGGGAGCCTCATTCATGTGGTCTAAATGTTGTGACTGCAAAAACATGCTGGAAGTTGAACGAGAGGTCGTCTGAGACTTAAGCATCACAGATGCCATTACATGTGGACTGACCTGTGTTCATGTGCTTCATCAAGTATTGGCAGGAAAAAAGTAACTGAATCACTGCATAATTCTCATGTTTTGTTTTGGGACTTTGCCTCCAGCTGCAGCAAAGTGGAGGAGCTTTCAGGCAGTGACAGTTGACAGATGAGAAACAAGTGGAAAGAGTGACTCAACATGTTACCGGCTAAAAACACTCTCACAAGTTGCTTTTATTGAGACTGATTTATTAAAACTACCAAGATAAGATAAATTCAATGAAGAGTAAATAGAGAAATAATGCAGAATTGTGGTAACAAACAGACAAACTGTAGGAGACGGAGACTACAACTGACCTTGAGAGGTGCAGCCACAGTCCTGCTCTTGTCTTCCACTGAGGCCGATGAGCTTGGTGTTTGTGGTGCAGCTGGAACTGGTGCGGAGGTCGAGATCAAGGCTGGGCCTGAGGATGGGCTGCTGTCACTGTTCATACTACCATTACTGTCTATTACAGCTGGGGTCTCCTTGTCTTTCTTCCTCCTTAGTGTGTTGACCATGGGCTGGTCATAAGGCCCTGGCTTCGCCCAGTCCTGTAAAGAAAGAAATATCAGTGTTAATGGTTGATACTTCACATTTCTCTGATGTGCTTTTAAAAGCTTTCATTTCGCCTCTCAGTTTTAAATCCTGCAGATTTTTTACAAAAGTATAAAAGATAAACAGATATATAAAAGTAAACAGATAAATGAAATCTATTTATACATTAAACAACAGCAATTAACAACACAACACAACAACACGAACTGTGGATATAGAGGATGGGACAAAGTTGATCATCAGGACTAAGGTGATGGACAAACCTTCCAGCTGGGGACTCGAGATGAAGGCACCATGGGGGAGCCCATCGTGCAGTAGTGAGGGTAGTCTGGCAGCAAGGCAGAGGTGGGACGTGACCATGAACGAGTGGGGCAGGAGGAGGAGGTGGAGGATGAGGAGGAAGGAGGGAAGAACGGGAAGGCAGTGCCTGACACTGAGCCCAAACTCCCCCCATTGTTATGCAGGTATGGGGAACTGGCTGGACTGTAGTGGTCAAAACCATTGGACAGCTGGATGTGTGTGCGTCGGTAGGAGGAGGGATGATGAACAGAAACAAACATACAGTGGGACAAATTATTGAAATGATGAACAGCAAAAAATAAAAATACATCACTGAGGAGAAATCATTCAAAAAGAACACAAAAATAATGAAAAATATGTATTGATCACGTCAAAACAAAACAAAACAAAACAAAGGATATAGCCATGAATGCAGAATTTAATAAAAACTGAAACTGATGTCAGGGATTTTGAAAGTTCTTTGGCTCCTTTAACTTTTCCATGATGAAAATTTAGTGTGAGGAATGTGGGGAGTGTATAATGCTGGTACAACACAGACATTTAAGTAAAAAAGGGGTAAGGTTGGATGAGTGTGTTTCACCTCAGTAGTGTGGTGAGCTGCAGTAACAGCAGCAAGAGAAGGGGGGGAGCTGCAGTCACTGTAAAGCTGTCCAGTCTCTGACACCTCAGAGGAGCTGGAACTGGGACAAGGCTGGGACAGCGAGGACGGCAGCAGCAGCAGCAGCAGCAAGCAGGCAGTGAGACCAGACCAGAGGGAGAGAGGAGGACGAAGAAGAGGGTGAGGGGGAGAGAGAAATTGAGACAGACGTGTGCAGAGGGAAAGAATTGCAAAGACAGACATGTCAGCAGGTAGACAGAGAGAAGCAAAGAGAAGCAGTTTATTAGAGGGCAGAGGCAACTTTCCACAGTTCTCAGCAGTTAGTGAGGAGTACAGCCAAGTGACTATAGAGGCCGTAGAGAAGGTGCACTGGGAGTCGTACCAGCATTAACTGCATGGACATCAGCAGTGATATGTTAGAGAGAGTCTGGAGTCTTGTTAAAGAGAAGCACAGGCAAAGTTCTACTTCTCTAGGATGTAGAGAGTATCCTCACAAACTCATTATATTTAAAGGGATATATTAGCAAATAAATCCCTGGTTATCTTAATAACCTCAATAACATGGTACTTAATCCATGCCTAAAGGGAAATAATATTTTGCATGTCAGCTATAGAACAGCATCCAGCATGGAAGTGAGTTTTCAAAATGGATGGAAATTAAAGCGATCCATATTAAGTGGAAACCACAGCCCGACCTTATTGACCCTGGGTTAAGGAGTAAGCCCTGTTTAGCCACGTGACTGTTCTCTTTCAAACATCCGCTACTCGGCCTACATCAAGACTGAGGCAATGAGAAAAGAAGATTCCCAGGACTGTACTGTAAAGGGGTCAGATAGAGACTTGCCAAACCACCTTGACTGCATCATAAAAACTTGGAGTCTAACTATACCAATGTGTTCTGGACAGACGAGCTCTGGTTGCTGGCGTGCTGACAAAACGTCAACTCGTGCAGCCGCTCTCATGGTTGATCTCAGACCACAAACCCCACACAGACAATCCCCTGGACTATCTCACCGATCATTATCTGAAACCCCATGTCAGATGGTTAGATAAAAGTGACAAAGTGAGACCTGCTGATAGAGACACACTCTTAGTGCCTATAAAACATAATGTTGACACAGTAACATGTCATTTTACTGTGATACATTTAATGAAAATACAACATGCAGTAATGTCAAGCCTCTGCAAGTTTAACCAAACCACAGTCTGTCACAGCGGTCAACTCTTTAATAGCAGGATGGGGCTGACCTGTTTTGCCCTGAGCTAGAATGGAGGTAGACTAATTTCCTGTGCATTTATGCTATAATAATAGCAGTGAAATGACCTCACCATGATCACATACACTAACTGCTGCCAGCTAACTGCCTCTCATAGTGGCTAAGGAGATGTGTGAGAATAGACTTGTGTGGATTGCTGATTTGGGGTTGTCTCTGTCTCTGACTACAATAACTTGTAAAACATAGAGCATATGTGGTTTTATAGTCCTGTCTCAACCATGTACATACTTGGATCCAAGACTATGGTTAAGTGTGGGCAGCAGAGTTTTTTTTTTCTTACCTTTGTTTCAGCTGGCATAGGCGATGATGATTTGGACGACGTGTACTGGTCTTGCGATGAAGAAATGAAGCCCGAGTCATGGGAGGAGATGCTAGAGAGCCGAGCTGGGGCCTGTTGCGGTAGCGTGGAGCTACGGTACCGATGGCGTGGGTGATGGTGGTGGAAGAGGTGGTGTGAGGAAGAGGAGGAAGAAGAGGAGGAAGGAGAATGAGAGTGAGAGCCACTGGATCCCCTGGAGTCACTACTGTTAACGCTGTTCAGACTACTGTGAAAGGGGAAGGAGTGAGGGATGAGGGGAGGATCAGAGGAAGGAGAAGTTTGGAAGTGACAGGCAGGGTAAAGAGAATCAAGTGCACCCAAAGACATGGATTGAAGAAAGAAAGTTGGGTAAAAAAAAAAAAAAAGAGGTGAAAGGAAAAATAGAGAAGGAATGAAGGCAGAGGATTGGGGGGGGAGGTGTGGAGGAGACAGGGTGGGAAACAATTAACACAGCACACCAAGATGCAGCAAGCAGTGACTGAGGCCAATCCAGTCCAAACAACAAAACAAGCCAACATAAGAGGCGTGAAATCATAATGACAATAATTACAGGCAAGAAATCACAGGATTTCCTTTGAGAGGGCTTTTTGAGAATATTCACAGAAATATTCACAGAAAACACTCATGAACAGCAAAAACAACATAAACACTGGGTCTAATTACTGTGAGAACTGAGAGGCAACAAATTCAACATCTGAAACGAATATAAAAATGGTATATTGCAAAAGCTGTACTGTGAAAATACATACAGCATGTACGGACAGTAAAATGCACAAAGAACCAGGCAAAACTACTGCATACCTAGTTTAAGCTGCTAGTGCTACACGGTCATGCACAAACAGGAACACGTACAAATGTTTGTGCATTAAGCAAGTCACAAAATGGGTAAAAAGTATAAATTGCAGCATCAAAGCATCAAAATTATAATATCAGCTTTCTTGCAATGATTTGTAAAATTCAAAAATGTCATAAGTTGTTCCTCTAGTGTGGGTTTGAAATGTTTTCACAGTCTGGAAGGCCTTTAGACATTCTCATCATTATATAAGAGGTCATTTTAAAGTTTTGGCTCAATCATTTTTAACAGGATAAATGCAAAGCAATCAAAAAACCCCAAGCTTCAATTGTGTTTCAGTTGAGGAAAAATCATTGGGAGACACAAAAAGCAGGGAGGACAGAGTACAGAAGACATGGTCTGAACAGCCACAAGAGAAAACTACAACTACAACTTCTGACCTTTCATTCTTGGTTGGTTGTTTCAATACATTTCTCGCAATTGCCTACATCAAAATAGTGCCTTTCCTTCAACAATGTAGGTCCATTCTAACTCTGTTTGTCAATAAGGTAAACTATTAACAACTAGCAGACAATCAAAGCTACTAGGATAAAGAATTCGCCAACTTTTGCAGCTCATATTGACCACTGGGTGGCAGACATAGATTGGGCAACATTATTAAAAGTTTTTCTTCATATCCTGGCTCCCTACCCCTTTACACTGATGTAAGCTGTCTCCAAAGAAGATTCATAATTATTAACAGGGTAAAAATTAAGAATTTGTGCATTTTAGTAGAGCTTGTACCTACCTACCTAACGTCATGCTATTGTCATACTGTCTAGCCTCTAAATACAAATGAAGACTGGGAAACTAGTAACCAAAATTCCTGGAGTAATTAGATTTTCCACATCATTTTGGAGCACACTGGATAACAAAAGGGGACAGTAGGTAAATGTATACTTGAAAGACAAAGTCTCTCATTTATTTGTGGCTATGAGTCTTTTGATTGGCTGTAGGAGCCTACCTGCACATGCTGGACTTCCTGGACATAGTGGTGCTAGGGGATGAGGGTGGTGTTTGGTATGACCAGCCATAGTCTGAGCCCTTCAGGTCCAAGATTACCTGAGGGGAAGGGAAATATTAGTCATACTTAACAGTTTTACTTGCAAAGGACAGCTGAATCTCTGATAATTTAAAAACCTCTTAAAATGAACACAAATATAAAACCATGAAGTGTCTGTTTTTTTAATGTTCACAGACTGTTTCATCCTTGATGTTTTTCCTAACCTGTTCACTAGCAGGGGGAAGCTTGTGTGGGTCAGAAGTCAGGGCTTTGAGGTCATCAGAGATGGCCTGGAGATGAGTGACCTCTCCCAACATGGAAATTTCCTCATCCTAAAAGAGTATATAACAAAGAGAGCAGAGGTCTTTAAAAAACTGAGTTTACATAGCAATAGAAAAGTGTCATTTTTAGGTAGCAGTGGTGGTATAAAAGGTTTTAGTGATTGTCTGGAGAAAAAAATAATAGATGTATTAATAGTCTGAAGAAGTAGATGAAGTAGCATGAAAAAGCATCTTTCTCTCTGAGTGCTTTCCGAAGGCTCATTTCTCTCTCTATCTCTCCCACTGTACTCACCACAACAGGCTGCAGCATGGCTACGAAACAGCAGAATCTCTGTCTCTCCTCTATAAGAGCCTTCCTCAGGGCCTGTTTCTCTGTTTCTTCCAGCAGAATGTATTTGTCACTGACATCCTGCATGGCGCTGTCCAACTGGGGCTGGATATCACCTCGACCTTGGAAACAAAACAGACACATAAACATGCACACAAATTGAAATTAAGTATCATTACAAGGGAAGAAAAGGCTGGTCTATTTGAAACTCAACAATGTTTAAATATCAAGTTACCAAGATAAACTTGACAGCAAAACTTGAAGAACTTATTCTACCTTAATCAAGACAAATACCAAAAAGAGTTATGCTACTGTAACATGCATGAATTATTACAAACAATATGATCATGTAGCAATGAAAGAACATTTGGTGCTTCTGATATTCATGACCTGATCTGTTACTACTGCTCCACATGTTATCTTTTCATTGTGGATGTTGCTATCTTCATTGTTACCATTTGAAAGTCTCCACCACTTTTTGGCTATCACCTCAGCATGAATGGCCACTCTTGTCACTGAAGTGTTTCCTGTCTCTTGTTCGGGAGTGACAAGAAGGTTATCTCCTTCGATCTATTATGACGAGATACTCAGAAGCGAGAACACTTTTCAACTATCTCTGCTGCTCTTTGTTAAACACTTCAATTCCAGGGTGTTTCTTGACAGGGTTAAGAGAGATTGTTTGTGTGTGTGCTTTCATGAATGACAAGGGTGCAAGATATCTACAAGACCATCTGGTCCTTGTGCTGTGTATATGTGTGTTTGAATATGCATATGTAAATCTGTGAATGTTTGAGGACAATGACAATCCCAAGGTTATCCTGTTATCCAGCACTGTGTGTGCCTTCGTGCTGTGTGTGTGTGTATTTAAGTGTGTGTGGTTGCATGCACTTCTCTCTGCATGTGTCCGATGTTAAGAGAGGATACCCTGAAGCCAAATCAAGACCTCTTGAGTTCTCTGTGGAGGCAGGATGGCTGGCGACTGCCCAAGATGACATACAGAGGGCCTCAAAGGCATTATCTAACCACTCAAACTGCACTTGCACACAAACACACACAGTCTTGACTTTGATACATCAAGGTCAAACCCACAGTGAACAACTCTGTGGTCTGTCTGCCTGCTCTTGTGTCTGGGCATAGATAACAAACTTTTGTCTTTGTTGGATATTTGATGTGAGGCCCTGTATCATGCAAACCAGTAGTAAAGAAACATGGATAGTGTTACACAGGCAAATCATCTCCTCAAATGTAAAACATCTTATCGTGAGGGCAAAGCATCAGCTCTTTCCTCTCTGATGTGTCAGTGCAGTCTATAAACTATACATGATACAGAATGTCAGTAGCTCTCTTTCCACTGCTATTTCTCTCCATCAGTCGAGGAGACCACAATAAAAATGACAGTTAACAATGGCATCCAGCATGCACACAAACTAAGCTGATGGAAAAGCACAACAAACGGAAACTCTTCATTATGTGCCCGCTAGCATCACAATAGCTGATAACGAACGAACTGACTGATTTTCTTAATCACTGAAGTACAATGTGAATGTTGATAGTGGGTGAAGTAGTCAAATATAACTGTATTTTAGGTGGATGAAGTTTGTTCTTCTAAGACAATGTTTGCACCCAAAGTAAGAAGATGGCACAGTTATTTCTCCAGTCTAAGGAAGTGTTTTCACCAAAATATCAAAAGTTACCCTTGTAATTAGGTATATATAGACTATACTAGCACTACAAAACAAAATAATATGGGGCAGTATATATCCTGTGTAGACAGTGCTTAGAATTTCATAGTTGTTGACAAAATAAGACAAATTGAGTTTCCATATATATAGAGAATCCAGCTTGGTTTAGTGTCTGTCACACTGGACTCAGTGGAATGTGAGTTATGTGTGTGTCTTTATTGCACTTCCTCCTATATCACACTACAGAGACCACAATGGAGTAGATGGACTGTGGAGGCCAGAAAGAAAAGTCAAAATTGCAGTATATATTTTCAGTCTCATATAGATCCCAAAGGAAGCAGTTTTGAGTACACAAGTATACCATTACATTGTACAAGATCGTGTGGAGAGCTGGCTGTATGACTGAGCCTGAAATGGCTAGACAAGCCACACTCGTTAGTCTGATTCCCACTGCAGGACCAAAGTCATTATTATTCATTTCCCTCCGGGCAAAATTAATCTTTTTCCATCTTGTTGCCATGGAAATTATTTGTAAGACTGGCTGACATTTCAAATAATGGTTTAATTGCAAGTTATACACAGCTGGTCAATCATTATTAAAAAGGTATTGCAAAACAACAATGTATCAAGTGCATTCATAAAGTAAAACTGCTAACAGCTGAATCTACAGAATTTCAACTCTTTATGGCAAATTGCTCAATGCTGTGAAGGAATACAGGTTCTGCTATAATGTTCAGTTATAGATGTCACATAACTCTGAGAAATACTCTCATCAAAATGATGTTATCTTTAACTCTGTTTTAAGATGACTAAAAACATTTGAAACTTTAGGCTTTAGTTGGCCTCACTGTGGAAAAACAGCTTTTCAAGCCCCAATGCCAGCGATGCTGTGGTGTCTCCTTGGCACGCAGTAAAACGAGAGAGCATGCTGCATTCTGGTTTCTCCCGCTAGTTCAACTCTTGGCAGACTGTATTCTCAACACAACCAGTGTGGTTTTGGAAAGTCACTACTGTAAGCTGAGGAACTTCGTCTGAGACAGATGGAAAGCCAAATATTTTCTTTGTTGCTGTTTTGGTAGTGCCTGTGAGTAGCTTGAGTAGTGCTTAACATTATCGCAATCAGCGTCACATTAGTCCCACATCTACTTCTGTTAAAGGCTGACCCATCAAGTGCCACCTTATCTCTTCACTCATTTAATTCCATGAATCTTTTCCACAAACGTGGGCAAACAGATTTCCTTAGGGCTTACTGCGTGATATTTGAGTTTAGCCCTTTAAAAGCGAATCATGAGGTCACAAACTCCCAACATGCATATACTCATGACACTCATAGTGCTCATGTGGAAACTACATATAATGGCTAAATAATTATAAACTCCTTTTAACCACACATAGACTGAAATATATTTTTGATATTCAACCAAAAGCCATATTCATTACTCAATCAGGCTGAGACAGACATAACTCACAATTGCAGGGAAATGTGTGCTGAGACAATGCAGGCACATCCTGGCATGAAATAACAACTTGTGGTGAGCAGATGGGTTGTTAGTGCTGAACTTAAGCTTCTGTTATGTTACAACTTTGTCTCTGCTATGGGCTGTTCCTTGGTTTGTCCACATTCCCGGTCTCTGTGCCGTAACTTGTGCATCTGAGCTTGTGCAACTCTGTGAATGACATGGCTGTGATTGCTACTTCCTTTTTCTCTTCAACCACAGATAAACACTGAGGTTCACTGAAGCTCAGTGGTCACTGACTGCATTGTGAACAAATCCACACTCACATATTTTACAACTCTTTTAAGTACACAATTAAGGACAATAAGGGCTTGTGACATTGTATTTTTTTTTTTTAACTTTTTTTGTCTAACACCTTCTGAATAACTAAGTCATGAAGTACTGTAGATGTCCTTCTGTGTGTGTCTGTCAATTACACAGACACAATCGTCTCCAAAATATGGTAATATCATAACACACACCCTAATGTACAGTAATGAACTCTACCACTCAATTCATCATCATTATCTTTGGTAGGTTTCTTAGGTTAATTGACTGATTAGCTCATTCGCTCATCAACACAGCAGCCTGGGCAGCAAGGAGAAGAAGATCTAATATCTGTCTTCCAATAAGAGTCAAAAATCTTACTGATAATCTGGAGTTGTTTTCACCAAACGCAACTTGCCAGAAATTCATCGACTGAGCCAAGATGAATACGGTGGGGGTCGAAATGAACCCACATTCTGCACACATGCAGATACGTGTGCACACACAAATGAGATTAACTGCTCCAAGCTTTCACATGACCAATGATTACATTAGGTTGCAGTCACAGGCTGTTTCTTAGCAAGGCTGGGGTCTCAGGTCAGAAAAACACCCTCACAAGACACGTATCAAACATCAAATATAGACTCGCCAATACGAGCTGACAGAAGGGGTTTTAGTCATACTTTTAAGTAGTATGACTAAAATTAGTAGCCATTTTCCTAAATTTGATTTAAATGTTGTGTGTGTATTCTGTGATACAGCGGTTCACTCACACCAATGAGGAGAAGCCCAAGGTGTGCGAATGCGTGTGTGAAAGCTGGGCAAAGGAACAGAAACGTGCCAACATGGACAACACTTAAGGTGGAAACCACAAAGCTGATAAAAAAAAATACATAAGACAGACAATTAGTTGAAATGAATGTAACACTATGAAACTGAATCAGTAAAGCAGGAGCCACCCACTGGACCAGTTAGTACCTGAGTGTATCTCAAGTCTACTGAGGCCTCCACTTTCTTCTTCAGAAACCAGCCTGTTTTTACAATCACTGTTAAGTTCTTCTCTAGCCCTCAAGTGGCTAACGTTTATGGAGCTGCACCTCTGATTCTTGTTCAATTTCCTTTTCACAAATACTTCATTACTTCAGGTGCTTACCAAACATGGGGCATCTAACCAAGAGCAACAGACAGTAAAAGAGAGAATCCAGACAACAATAAAGAAATGGAAGTAGAAGAGGCCGCAGTAAACAGGATGGACCTTGGGTTTATGTATGCTTAAGTAAAAACCTATTGGGAACTATATTATCTTAATGTGCCAGTATGTTTTAGCAGCCATACACTGTAAAGAATAGCTTCATAACTGTAGAGAAAACCTGAGCATGCCAATATTTAGCATGTGTTTATTTTTTGCATGAAAACCAACATCTTTGATGGCTTATTTACAATGCAACTAAGATGACTGATTAAGTGTTGTAGCATAAGAAACTTCCCAGACAGTGGGTCTGTTCCACAGACTGACTTACCTAGATTATCAGCTGCAGTGCAGCATAAGGCGAAGGATTGTATCAGAGCCACATGGGGACAGGGAGAGGAAAAAGATTCATGTCAACTGAAGAGAGTGCCAGCACTAAACACCAATTCACCAAGGTGGAGCTTTGTGTGTCTGTATGCTTGTTTAAGCACTGTAATACAAAGCCAAAACAATGTGCCACTATGTTTTTTGTAAATCAATATTATTATCATGTAACAATACTGACAGAGATACAAATCTAGTACAAATATAAGCGCAAAATCAGGCTGAACTTTAAAACAATGTGTCTGTTACAGAAGCAAAATCCTTAAGAAAGTCAAAATGGTAGTCATGTTTACATCTAAACAAGAACAAAATACCAGCAGATTCTGATGAGCTGCAGCAACTATACTAACAATGAAAAAAAAAAAGATGAAACATCTGAATATGGCATTATAGCTACTGCTCTCTTTCTCACTGGTGCACTGATCAAGTTCTCAGTGAATTTAAGTTCATCAAGACAATTCCTTTTAAAAAATTAAAGAAGACTAATTGACAAACTGTATTGTTCGTCCTATGCACTGCCAGCAGTGTTTGATGATAATCAAAGTCATGCAAGCAGCTATAGAGGAATGACATGTCTTATGTAGATGTAAAAGTAATGATCATTATGCAAAATATAAGAATTATTTTATAAGAAACATTAAATCTGCTGCATTATAGAAGTAAGAAAATTTTTCCTCAATATTTGTACATTAGGAACATTCAACATTTACTGATTCAAACTGCAATCTAACCTCCCCAAACATAATGGAAACATATTCACCTAATTCTTTTTTTGTGTGTGGTATTTTTACTCTAAGTAGGTGAATGCATCTAAAGAACCTGAGCCAGGAGGAGTGCAGAGAGAAACAGCCCCTGCGCTCTCACTGAGTGCTTACCAAGTAAGGTAATGTTTAGCCTTACTACATCTGTCTAATCAGTAAGGACAAACTTCTTCTATACACACACATCACTGCTGTCATATATAAACAACTTGGACACTGTCCCAAAATCCTATTTGAGAGACATGTTTTATGATTTTAAAAATCAGATTTCTCTTTTAGACCTGAATGTTAACTTCTCACAAAGATCTTTAATCTAGTGCAGTATAAATCAAACTAAACTCTACTGAAGCCCAGGTGCACGTACTGTACTGTAGTGTGATGTACTGTATTGATGTAGTTCAATGGATGAGTTGCTTTCTTCCCCCTTCTTTTCTGATGTACACTACTTGATACAGCAAGCAGACCAGAGACTTCTAATTTTAGCTGTGCTTGAGTCCAGAAAACAGATTATTACAACATTCTCACAGAGGTCAATGAAAACCACTTTCTTATGTTTGGCTACTGGTGGCAGAAACATAGCATCTATGGGAAAAATACTGAAGCTGAGGAAGCCAAGCCTTCTTTAACTTGAGGACTGTATAGTCCCTCTGGTTTTCATTCTCTGTGGTCAAAATTTTACTGCTCTCTGCGTACAAGATCATTAGAACAAGATATGTCTCCATTATTAGCAGATTAACTGCACTTAGCAGTGTTATTTTTGTTGACTCACCTAAGCTATGGTTTTAAAACAAAATTGAATTTTTTTTTACCTTTCTTTGCTTTCTTCTGAAGTTTCAGCGTGTCTGAGGACTTCTTCTTTATTTCCTGCCGAGCTCTTTTATACTCTGGTTCAGATGGACAGGAAAGCATAAAAAGTCAACTAACTGTAAGAACACTGACACTTTTTTACTTGAAAATGATTAAGATGCATCTTGTTATTAAACTAATTTCTGGACCAGTGTATTGTTTATGTGCTTGTATGTGATTACATTTGTTTAACCTACCTTTAGCATGGTCCTTGTCCAAAGTATTGACTCCTCTTTTCCACTCCTCCATCTGTTCTTGTAGGGGGTTGATCAGACCCTCCAGGAAACCCCTGCGAAAAAAAACAACAACCGGTTACTCACTTCTGATTTGAAGTCAGTCTCATCAGTTAAACAATTTATAAGTAGATATTCAAGAAGAACCTTTTAAAATCTAAACTTGTCTCTTAAAGAAGTTTTATTGACCAATCATGTGGCAGAACATCCTATTTCTAGACACATGTAAAACACCCCTCATTAACTTTATTCGTGTCACACAGACTCACTCTGCAGGGTTGATCAGTATATCTGTAGCAGACAGACTGTCCGACAGAAAAACCATTCAGTCTGGTTTGCCTCTCTGCCTGTATAATGTATGGTCTTGTCTGTCAATCATTAACAATCAGAAACAAAGGCAGAAAAACAGACTGAGAGGAAAAAAGTCTGCTTATGTCTGACTGTGTGTCACAGGAGGAAATAAGAGGCTTGTGCAGTCATGTCTGTCAATCATTACCCAACTGTGCCAGTCTTCCAAGATGTATTTGTGAGTGTGTTTAAGAGGCTGAGAGTGTGAGAGGTGGGCAGCTGCAGGCTTAGTGCATGAAACTAAAATTAGACTTCTCCCTCTTGCAGACATTTCTCCAAAGAGTTAGTCTGTGTGTGTGTATGTGTGTGTGTGTGTGTCGGTGGGTGGTGACCACAGCCCCCCTAAGTACAGCCCCTGCTATGGAGATCCAAGTGGAATCTCTACTGAAATGCCACCCGAAATTAGAGAGCCCCTTGTCTCCGTAGTCTGCAGTGTGTGTGTGTGTGTGTATCTGTGTGTGAGAGAGAGTTGTGGTGTGTATGACTTCACTGAGACATTGCAGACAAATGGGGCATTTTCACCCCCACACACTAAATACCAAGATATGGAGACATGTGGTGAGATAACAGCTCAAATATGGACCATTTTATTGGAGTTGCACTGCTAGGGAAACAGCTTGGGTCGAAGTACACTAACTGTGAGTCACTAATAGAGGAAATAAACTTGTTTATCTGTGAAAGTTTGAAAAGCTTTATAATCCTGACTGTTTTTGCTTTGCTTTGTTCTTTTTACATCAGAGCTTGAAAATCACTCAGTTGCATCACTTGACTTTGGCAGGGTTTGATTGTGTTTGGAGGGGATGTTTGTTGGACATATGATTTCTGTGTTAATATTTTGTGTAACAGGGTTTGTGTGCCAGAGTTAACTGATTAACCCCAGTGAAATCCCCACTCCCATCCAACAATCTAACATCTGAGCCAAAATTCCATCAGACATCAGGCATTTATATCAGATCCTGTATGGCGGTAAATGTCAATAGTACTGTAGGTGAGGAATGAAAAGAAAGGGAAAGGTGGAGCACACAAATACAGTATGTGTAATGTTCCTTACATGGAGAACTGCTTGAGTTTAGCCTCTATGCTGCGATGTCTCATACACATCCTAGTCAATGCTGATCCAATGTCTCTGGTCCCACCTGAAAGATACAAAAATGACAACAAAAAAAAAAACAAGGTTTTATTGTGATAATTGCTAAAATCATCCATTTATCAATTTAACCAAATCTCAAATATGAATCAGCATCACTACAATTTACTGGAAAAGGACATGACATTAGTTGTTCAAACAATCCACATGAAAATATTCTTCAAATTATATAAGTGGACAAGAACAGGTTTGACAGTAAGGAGAGGGCTAAAGGCTCAAGGGCAAATATCACACATTTTTCAAACTTCACCCTAAAGACCAAAACATAACGCAGTACAGCGCACATCAAAACACTTGTCCCTATTATTTTCTATGTACAACCCCCACACAATCAGTGGCTAGGTGAGCACTGGCAGGCATCAATGTGCCACCCTGCAACACTTCACGCCACTATCACATTTCCAGACTTGCCATCATTTAAAAAAAGTCCCGCTCTGTGTGTGTTGCTCAACAGTCCAACACTTTCTATTGGTACAAAGGGCAGGACTTGATGCAAATCATATGATGTCCTGTGGCGGCAGTGTGTTTTCAGCATCAGTGGCACTGATGTCCATAAAAGTGAAAATAAAGTACAACTGTATCACATTCACTCCAGCCACTAAGTCTGTTTTTGGGATTAACTGAATGAACCACCTATCAAATACTCTGACATTTGCAACAGAAATTTTGCTGCAATTTGAGTCAGGTTACCATGACTTCATAACTGTAGCTGCATCATTTAGTAGAATTCTTATTACAAAGGTAACTAGAAAGAATCCACAGAGCTAAATGCAGACACTGAGCTTTTGAAACAAAAAAATAGGAGGCTGTACATCTGCAGTATAAACACTGACCGAAAGCTAGAATTTAAGAGCAATATACAACAGTCAGCTAATGCTGTAAAGTAATTAACGTCATACTAAATTGAGAGTGACTATGCTGCTGGAATTTGTTGCTGTACTTTGTAAATGAACCATTACGAATGAGCACTCACTGACCCCACTCTTTCCACTGCAGCTGAAAACTGTGGGAATCAGTGGGAAACGCTGATTTAAGAATTGCACACATATTCAGGTCAAGAGAAGTGATGGGAAGTTGGAGCAGGAGCCTAGAAAATTGACTAGCTTGGGGCTAGTGTCAGCTTCTGTCACTCGGGCTAACTAGCCATCCACTGGAAGACCTCAAGCTGGACAGCTAAGCAGGGACTTGACGCTGATTGACAGATCTATTGTCTGGCTGCTCAGTATGACCAGTCAGTTTCTCTGTGGGACTGAAGCACTACTGTGTGTGTATCTATGTCCGCATGTGCTTGTGTGTGCACGAGAGAGAGGAAAGGTGGGGGCAGAGAGATCTTGTATGAAACTGTGTAGAGTTCTTGTGACATTCTGTTCGGTGACAGAGTGATACTCAGTTTGTGTGTGCATGATTTTCTGTGTATGTGTGTTATAGACAGTTTGGTTGTGATGATCTAATGTGAAGTGTGAATCCCCTCCAACCGAGCAAGCCATTCTGCTGTCAGCACAGTCCTTGCTGCATGCAGAGACACACACACAGAGCTGTCACTCACTCACACCCACTCACAATCAGATTCACGACACACATACAGACACAAAATCGTCTTTTATTCAAGTCAAGAGGCTGGACAAAACAAATGCAAGAGGCTGCTGATTTGGCCTACAACACAATTAGTACGTTGAGACGAACTTTCAAATTGAATTTGTGGTTTCAAATGGTCAAACTGAGTTAAATTCTACTTATGTTATTATTTAATAATAATGTGATCAGGGCCAAGCAAAATTATGATAGTCCAGGACAATTTTGAACTGTATTCTAGACTCCTCAACATCTTATACTGATAAGGGATTTTTTTGGAGCTGCCCTGTGTGAACTGCGTAGCTAAGCTGTTGGGCCAAAACTTCTTGTTTGGAGCATGTCTGCAGAATTACTGAATAACTAAATTCAACAAGATGATGGTGAAGAAAAGTTATGAAAATATTTTGTTTTGTGGTGTGTATTCAAACACCCTCTGTATCTGTGCAGAATCTTCAGTGTGTTGCAAAATGTGCAACTTTTCAGCACTATATGAGAAGTAAATCTCCTTTGTTTCTAATCTAAAACTGTTTTCAGACAATCTGCATCTGTCCTGCTCTTCCAAAAGACCACTGTGAGCTCACTATGCTTTTGACAGCTCAGTGAAAAGGCCGAGACAAACTGTTACACATAGAGACACGGGGTAACATTGAGTTAAGCGATTCTATACGGCGAATTACAACTTTCCCGCATCTTTCAACGATACATAATTTAATGTCAATCCCACTGAGCCCATTATGACCTCAATTTTTTTCCTCTATCCATTCATTCATCCGTTCTCCCAAACTGTGTGTGGTTATTATTGCAGAGGGTGTGGCTACTACATGCCATAAAAGACCTTTCTGTTATACAACACCATAATGCTCATTCATTCCTGTGTTGACTTGTTTAGTCATCCTATCCATCCATCCATCCATCTGCCCACCTCTCCCTCACTTTAACTGCTTGTTATTATAGAGGGTGTGGCTGATAGACGCCACAGTGCCACAGAGAGGCCACACAGCCAAAAAAAGGAGTTAGCTTTTCATTAGGAAGTTACTGCAGAGTTCGAGCCCACACTGTCAAGGGAAGAGTTTGGTTTCAGTTGATTATGTATTTGGCACAACCCCACCCACACTACTGGATTTGATATGAGCCATACTAAAATCTGTTCTTGGCTACGTGCAGCATTATGGGTGTGCTTGAAATATTACACTCCAACTCACACTCCAGTCAGATTTTGTGAGATTACTGCAATACCCCTATTTCCATTTGAATAGAGTTCCAATGAATGGCACATTTCCTTTCAAGAGGTTATGTGAAATAGAATACTGCTAACACACAGAAGATGAGCACATGTAGAAATGTGTCTGTAGATGTTGGCATCATTTAAGATGTGGTTGTGGCGAAAGAACTCCTCCCATGCAGTGAGCACAAACGGACACATAGATAACCTGTTTGCACCACAGGAACTTGATAATCATAATAGTAAATAACTCAGCAATACACATCTTCCATGTACGAAAGAGACTCATGTCTTCTTCGCTCTACCCTGGTTTCTCCCTCTCACAGCAGGTTGCTAGTCAATGTGGCCTCTGCCATGACTGCCAGTTGCCATGGAAACTGTACATGTATGTGTGAGTGTGGCTGTGTGAGCCAGTAATGTTACTAGGTTAGGACCCTTTTGTTTTCTGTCATGTGTAAAGTGACTGACATGTCGGACTATTTGGGAAGCATATTACACACACAGCCTACACATACAATCTAATGTAATGCACAGCACAACGTAGCAGCATGTCGTAGGACTGGGAGATAATTAAATATTTTATCAACTTCTGATCAAATATATTTGTCAAGTTGTTTGGTGTACAATAAGGTAACATAAAAGTAAAGTGATTATTTTAGATTTGATTTGGCATACTATTGCCAAAATATAATAAATGATCTAAATATTAATCATGATACTGATTTCAACCCATTAGGAGTTCACACATCACAGTCAAATGTGTGAAGTGTACAGTACTGCTCAGTTTGTGGCAAGTTGTTTTGTTGCTCTCAGGATAAAGTGGCTGCTAACTCACATCGTCTACTCCGTCTAGCACTGAATGACCCCTGGATAGAAATAGCTGCACTGGCAGCTCCAGTTGTCTGCCCCACACACACACACACACACACACACACACACACACAAAAAAAGCAAGCTTCAACTGCCTCACTGCTGGGCCAGACCGCTGCAGTGTGTGTGTGTAGTGGCATAGCTGGCTGTCAGTAGAAATAGCTCCTGTGTGACATGGTTGTTTCAGAGGTTTGTAATTATACCAGCACTACCAACACTTAACCAGTCGAAAAAACACACACATACAACTCAGAGACTCTATAAGCTCCACTCTTTGGTGCATCTGTGTCCGAGCTACGCTAAACTAACGCTTTTTTTCACACATAGCAGACAAGTAGGCAGTATGAGTACCTTTGAGAAAAAGAGAACAAATCTGCCCACAGAATGTTTTAAAGCTTTGAGGCTTGTGTATGATTTGTTTATTCTTTCAAAAACACTGACAGTCACAGGCCTTGTCAATCATATGAGAATATTCACAGGCTTGTCAATCAAGTACAAGGTCAATGGACTGTCTTTTAGATGTATTCATTTACTACTTCCTTCTTGGTGGTAATTGATTTTCTCACCACTTTCAAACAATTTCTATCAAGTGATTATGGCAGTTGTATGTACAGAAAATATTTCTCACTATACATGTGTCAGGTTGTGATACTAATAAACTATTACTTTTCCTATCAAAGCTTTGTCTCTTGGTCTCAAGATACTGCAGCCTTCTGTGGGAACCAGCATCTCAAGAATCTATAGAGACATTTGTGACAGAGGTGATAGTTTTCCAATTAGTAAGTCTGTGTGTGTGTGTGTGTGTGTGTAAGAAAGCATGCGAAAAAGGGGACTTTAAAAGGACACTTGAACAAAAGGCTGACGAGTAAATGTAAACAAGGCACCCATCAATTTAAGGTGTTTTTATTATTAGCTCTCATTATGATGCCTACAGTTGTACAGTGTGTGCCAAATCTCCTGTGTGAGTCACCACTCTTAATATTTGTCTAATGTTGCAATAAACTCACTTGCTAAATAAACTTGTCAAACAATTATCCCAAAGACAGCAGATTGTGTAAGTCATCTTCCCTGTAGGAAATATAAGTGGAAGGACAGAGTTCCTTCCTTTGTCAGTATTTATGTAACAGGATTACCTTTCAGGTTGTTGCATGGATGTGATACAATTTGATGCAATCTGAAACCATGAATAATAATGGCATCACTACAGGAAGGAGCGAAATAATACCAGTAATATGATACTGTATGATCCTGTCCTATAGGCCTGAACCATATACCTGCAGTAAAAACTCAATATACCAGTACCTCATTTGCACAATGATAACACACAGCTAGACATAAAGGTAATCTCTTTACATCACAAAATAATATTGTTATAAGTATTAAAAGATTGTTATAAGCATTTCTGACACATCATGTTTTCAGACCTTACATACATCTTTAAAGGCACTCATGTTGATGCAGAACCTTTGGTGTACCCGTTCTAAAAATAAGATCCACAGTTCATTTCTGGTAAACCCACTAAAGAAAGCATGTGGTACACACTAAGCCAATCTGCATCTTTAAACAGATCTCAGTGTGTCATTAGAGAATGGCGGGAAAGCTGATGAAGAGAGAAAAATTAGATATTCAGACTGAAAGAAAGAAAGGGAGAATGGTTGAAGAGGTGAATGTTAAAAAAGCCTCTTCATGCATTCATATAAAAAACAGAAAAGAAAGGGAGATTGAAGGAGGAGAAAGGCTTTGGAGCAAACGAGGGAGAGGGTAAATTGAGAAAGAGAGAGAGAGTAATTTGGCTTGGGTAGGCTGGCTAGCTAAAACCAACTCTGTGTATGGGCCCCAGATGGTTGCTGTTAACTATGGGCCAGTGGTTACACTGATAAGAGACCGTAGACCATACAGCTGGATACACACACGCATGCACATACACTCACCCAGCTGGACAGAGGTAAGGCGATCTGTTCACTAGCTAATTAGAGAGCTGGAGAAAACACTAAAGCTACATCCACACTAAACTGGCTAAATTTAAAAACACGTCTTCTCCCTCTTCGAGTTCCAAATCTGGTGTTCTTTCACACCGAAAAGGACGTTTTTTCAAAAGGACTCTGTATGTGTGCATGCCTGCCTTCTATGTAGCAGCAACATTATGAAGCCAATTTTTTGGTGCCTCCAGCTAATACAGCTGATTACACAATACAGCTGTCAGCAACCTGCATTTATGTTTATTGTTTCAGGCTAATTTAACTAGTGATTAGACTGAGTCTTACTATAAAACTGCTGCAATTACAGCTGGAACAGATGGTACCTGTCAGGTCACTATTTCATACTTGTTTAGGGGTTTGACAACAGATTTAAAAAAATTGTTAAAACACCCAAATTCAGTGTTTGACAAGGCCACTGAATTGCTGAACTGATTTTAAAATAATACTTATGTTATATAATAGTATGTTTATAATGTGTTACTGTGTTAAAAGATCTGAATCATTTTTATTTTTACAGACTACTTTAGGTTCCAATCATGTCTTCGAAAACATATCTCACCAACACACACACAGTCCTAGCTGAGCAGTTGGCATGCCCAGATGGAGCCACCCACATAGCACAGATACAGGCTAGCATTACATTCATTGATTTATTTATCTGCTCTGTCAGTCTGGTAGCCTACTGTAAGTCTGCTATTACAATTTTTAATAAATGATAAACTAAGTGATTGATTATGAGGGGTTTCAGTGAATCTGGGTCCCAAGGGTTGTGGAAAAACATTAATGAATGTAGGAATGAATGAGTCAAACAATTAAATTTAACTCAATAAATGTACAATACTATTCATATTAGTTACAGGGGTTAAATAAGGAGAGGTGAGTGAATGATCTCCACGGTCAAGGGCTTAAAATAGTCTGCTCTAACGGTTGGCCTGGCCTCCTCAGGAACCAAACTCATCTCTTCATTCATCAATAGCTGCTGACAGAAAGTCATCTAGTCTGTCTTACCCTATCTACCCACACACACAAACACACACACATCTGACAGTCAGCAAGTCTAGCTTCAATAGGCACCAACATATGCAAACGTGTGGGTGAGCAAACGCACACACACCTGCTGCAGTGTGACCAGTGCTGACACACAAAAACTCTGGACTGTCTGACTACAGCTCCCAACAGCTGTCATCCACAGACAGGAGAAGGAGAAGGGAAAAGGAGGACAGACGGGAGAGGAGGAAGAAATGAGGAGGGAGTGAAAGATTGAAAGAAAAAAAAAAAAGAGGACTAATTTCAGATACTGTAAAAAATGTATAATGAATATGTACAACTGAACTAAGGTTCATATAGTGGAAAATACGGTAGTTGACACCTATATATCTCAAGTAGGGCTGCATATTGGCAAACCCAGATATTGACCTAACAACAGTAACATTACTGGTGTTGTATTGATCGATTCACAATGAAACATACTGACATTAACTAAGAATGGTGTCACAAGGGCCAGTGCTGAAACTGCAACATCAGCACTAGTACATGTGAAATAAAATTTACACACCCAGTCCTGAACCTGCTGTAATGAACATGTAGTAGATTGTAAAAGGACATACGGTATATAGCAACAAGGACTGTAAACTACTAACCAGTGTAAATTTTAACAGTCCTGGCTCTTACTACGTAGCACTATATTTACTGAATACTGACAGGAGATAAGAGAAGGACAGAGGGGAGGACATCCATCACAGATGATTAGCCCAAGTTTAAACCCATGATGCTGTTTGTCAGTGATTTGCATCATAGTCAAATGAGGCACCAAAACAACAGCAGGCTGATATCTGAGTGTTTTAGGCAGACAGTGAATGATAGCTGGATGTGAGCTTTAGTAACAATATTTATCACCATAGGCAACGGGCCAATAGTGTAATGGATCGTACTCCTGACTGCAATTCTACAAAGACATTCACAACCTGCATTCTTTAAAAGAGACTGAAGGAGACTCATTATAAACTGCAGTTGTGAATGTGTGTCAGTGTGCCACTGCAATGCAGTGAAATGCATCCTGAATAGCAATAGACTCCCGTTACCCTTCTCTCCTTTACATTGCTTCCCTCCCCTGAGAGTTGCGCCCCCCCACCTCCTCTCCTCCTTATGTGCTTCTACATTTCTCTCCCTTTTAGTCCAATATTTTTTCTTCTTTTTCCTCTCTGCTTATCCACCCAGTTTGATCTGCTCTTCTCATCTCATCCCCTTTTTTTTAATCCTTCTTCCAACTCACTTGTCCTCTCGCTCCCTTTTCACTACCTTCCTGCACTCCTCCACTCTATTCTGTCACCTTGGTGAAGTCAAGGAGCGGAAAGATTCATTACAGGGACAAATAAATGATGAGATGATTTAGAGGTATAAAGAAAAGAAACCAAAGAGTTTTGGACTAATGCGCACTAAACAGAGCCAAGGCTGGTAACAGTAAGTGTGTCAGTGTGCCACTGTAGTGCTGCAGTCTGAATACTAATGAACTGTGTAAAATTCCCACAAAACTTTTTAGCATTGACATAGGGCTTATTAGAAAATAGAAATAGATGGATTTTTGATGCTAAGGACTTGAATGTGAAAAGGTGAGGAGAGCAGACAATTAAGAAGAGAGGAGAGAATACAGATGACAAAGAGGAGTAATTTGAGATTGATGGTATGCCGCCTCAGTGTGATTCTGCAGTGTGAATGTTAACGAGGCCTCGAGGACACAGATAAACAAGAAAAGATAGCTGACAAATGCAAGCATTGCTCTCGGTCACTCCTTTTTTCATTGGGATGCTTACTGTGCTACTGTATCTGTACCTCCCTCCTCTGGTATCCTCACACTCTTTCACAATTGCTGTCTTTTGTATGAATGGATACTAAAGCATTGGATGGGAACCAATTAAGATAACAAGACTGCATTGCTCTTGTCTGCAAAATGCCACCATCATTTTTCCTGTCACACTCGGTGGTGTGCCGTGTGAGTTATTTCTTATCTTTTATATACACAGTCCCCTGGTTTTGGGACAATGCAACTGTATAATCATCCTAAACATACTGCTAAGGCAAACAAAGAGTGTTTTATGACCAAACTGTGGAATGTTCTCGTCTGGCCAAGTCAGTCACCTGACCTTAGTCCAACTGAGCAGGTGTTTCTCCTGCTGAGGACCACACTGATGGTAGAAAAGCCCCCAAAACAAGGACAACAGTAAAAGAGGATGGCTTTGTTAAAGGCCTTGCGTCACCACAGAGGAAACCAGATGTTTACAGTATGGTCAGAGTCTTCAGTTGGTCATCGAAAGGCATGAGATCAATATTTTAGAATACCATGACATTTCTGCCTGGAGACAAACGGTTGATAAGAGGGGTGCAGTATAGTAGTGTGATCTGTAAATTGTACAGCATGAGAATTCAGATGAGTACAAGACAGAGGCATGAGGGTGGTCTCTGTACAGAAATCCTCTGAAAGCAAACTGTCTCCAGGCAGACTTGATATGCTAATTTATGCTAACTGGCTTACTGTACTCTTACAGTACTATGTCATGACTGCACATGTTGGCTTCAGCTGCAGCTTGCAATGCAAATGTAGGTCATGGAGGACCCCCCCCCCCTTTTCTACTGTATTCCTTTGATTTTTTTTTTTCCCTTTGAGCTGTTCCCTCTCTGATCTACTTCTCAATTGTAAACTCTAGACTTTCTGTGCTCAGCTTCCTTTTCCTTATTTCTGGTTTCTCTCTGTACTAGCTGTACCTCTGCTCCCACCCTTCCTCTCTGATGTCTGTGAATGTAAAACCATAATGTTAACATGGTGCCTGAGTTAATCCAGTCAGTAGGCAGCTGGCCAGTTCAGTGAGCGGTCGAAGCCATGACAAAAATAAATGCTCAAAGAAAAGTGGAGTGTCCCATGGGAAAGTACATCATGGAAATATAGCATTTTGCTGAATTCTTTCAAATGCCATATCTACTGACTGAACAAGTGAGAAATGTTTCATGGTGTTGGTCTTCAAAGCTGCACCCTTTGGGACACAGTCAGTTCTTGGATATTGGGGTGAAATGATCTGCATTGTGTGTACGGGCCAAATACACAGTCTTTGGTATGTATGTGGGCCGAATATAAATACGGCATCAATGATAGGCTACGTTCGGTGGACTTTTGGACAATGTAAAATAGCATAAGTGCCATTACATTTCTGTGTAGTCAGCATTCAACGCACCAAATGCGATGCAAATAATTAACCTGTAGAAGCTTAAAGCACAAAAACGTCAGTTGTTGTAATAAACATAAAATGACTATATGGGGCTTCAGTCACTGATAGCCAGTGCCTGCATATTGTTGTCCACAGTGTTTAACAGCTCAGCAGCAGCTATAAGTCTGCTGCCCGGAATCCAGCCAATTAAAGCCACCAACAAGGGGGTTTAAGCGTGTCATAAGATGACCAGAGAGAGAGGAAGAAAGACAGAGAGAGAGAATAGATTACCCCAGAGCCCACTCTTGCTCTTTTCCGGGCTCTGGTGCCCCACTTTTTCTCTAATCTTCCTTTCTGGTCTGACACACATTCCACAGACAGATAGAAAGGATTTACTAGGACCTCTACCAATGAACTATATTCATTGCTTTTTGTGGTTGACTACTGCCATCCATATTCGTGGGGTGCAGAACAGAGAGGCAGTAGTAATGATAACTGCAGCTTTAAACAACCAAATGTGAAACCCAATCAACATAAAAGCCAATGTTAAAACACTCCTCTTCTTAGATAAGTGGACAAATAAGACTGTGGTAAAGAAAAAAAAATCCCAGACAAGTGTCACGTAAGCATATGATCAGAACGTGAAAAATAGTCTGATGTCTCAGTTAATCATTTACAGTGGAAACTGTGGAGGTTCATGTTTCAACTGCAATAACTGAATGAACGAAGGTCTGAGTCACAGGGTCTGAGTCACGTTCGTCTTGTGTTCACAGCGGTCACAGCTGTAATTGCCTTCATTGCTCAGTATAGATTGTAATTCCGTAATTCTTTACAGCGTGAACACAGGTGAGATACTAGAATAGAAGTCAAGGTGTCAAGTCCCAGCTGTACAGTAGAGTAAAATAAATCTAACTTTTTCAAAATATCACCAAAAGAAAACTTTGTTACAACATGTATGTGTAAATGATACAGAGAAAAAACAGGTAATGCAGGTAAAGAGGGTGGAGAGGTTCTACTTAAAACACAGCAACAGACATGCTCTTAAAAAAGCCATGAGAGGAGTTTTAGTGCTCAACAGTGTCAGGGCCCCATTTAGGGGCTTATGCAAGAGAATTACTTGGAAGCAGCACTTCTGAAGATATTTGAACAGTAGTTATAACAGCAAACATACTATTCTATTAAAAAAATGCCAAATTAATCAAATTAACCATGGTGTACATGTCCATGCACTGACACGGTCAATTTATATGTTGTGTATACTTGATATATAACCTTCACATATAATATAATCTTATCTACCGAGGCAGAATCAAATAGAGATGAGACACTGCTACTCAGTGACAAAACGTGCTGTATTTATTATTCATCATACATTAGCTGTTTGCAAGCAGGAGGACTTGATGCAACATTGAAAAACTATAGTGATGCTCAATCAAATTTAGCTGTAATATTTTTGATAAGTAATCTTATCAATAATTACATTCAAACAACCAATATTACGTCTGGTTTTATTATAATCTGGAAAAGACAACAGGAGGATAAGATAAAGGCTTATATCATTAGAACAGGGGTAAATGTCAATATCTGCCTTGGTTTATAAGAGTTAAATTAACAAACAACTGGGCTCCAAGCATTAGATTAAGGTATCTTTGTGGTGTTACCAAAACAGGGAAAGGCCCCAAAATGAGCCTTGACATCAATGTAATTAAGACAAAAACATTTCACCGTAAACAATGGAAAGATGATCTTCTCTGAGTGTGATACATGAGTGTCTGAGGGGAAATCCGGTCTCTCTCTTTCCTTCTATTCTGTGGTATAATCAACAAACACATGAAAGCAATGAAGATCAGGTTCTAGCCCAGCTTGCCACTACCTTAAAACCAAACAGGGCATTACATATATCTGCTTTCTACAGTGTTTGACTTTTCACTTTCTGCACTTAGTCTCTGAATGAGCCTGTGACCTTTCCTTTCCCTGCAGGGAGAGAGAATGAAAGGCCCCTAGTCTGGGAGATACTGGTGATAATTTAAACCAGAGACACATGAGAGAGACTGAAATGTTTGTCAGTACAACACAACACTACCTTGTTTGCAATAATGGCCACCAGATTACATCTACCATGTGTGTCTGAGCTTTTGCTGAGCATATATATGTGCATGTTTGCGTGTGTGTGTGTGTGTGTGTGTGTGTGTGTGTAAAAGTCCCATTACTGTCAAAGAGTTAGCAAAGGAACATTCTCCACCCCAGTGTCACCCCCATCCATCCATCCACCCGCCCACCCGCCCACACACACACACACATAATCTTTGCACAAACACATCATTCATTCCGAGTGTTTTATGAAGTGTCTATGGGACGATAGGGAACAATCCAGTCACTGAAAGCTCACCGAGTCACTGACTGAGTAACTTGAATGGACTGAACATAACCATTATTTATCCATCTATCAACCAATACAATGGCTGTATTATCTCAAGCACTCAACAATAAACTCATATCTATTGAATCTACTTAAAGGAGGCCGTTTGACATGCCTGTTCAGGAGTTTACAACACAATTACTGAAAACATTATTTTTCCTAAATTTAAAACATTTAAACTTGAAATGATTACATGCAGACATATTAGATAAAACTTAATACTCAGCATAAGGTCATTTGTTAATATTTACGTGTAAACCTTATTCAAAAGCACTCGTTCCAGTGACAGGGGAGGACTGAATGAGCTGACACTGTCCAAGTTCACCTTTAAAGTTCATGCTGCAGCAGATGGCTCCCAAGCCCAGTGACGCAGCAACAAGCTGATGATGGTATCCCACTGTGCATGTGTTGCATTCTTTGTGTGTTTATGCAAATACGTAGCTGTTGTACCCTATTCCCAAGTATGACACATCAAAGACTGGAAAACCTAAGTACACAAACACACCTTTTATTTCTGTGTTTCCCATCACAACCTAGCTCCTACTCGTGTTACTCTGTCTCTTCCCCTGCCACCTCCACCTCCCATACTTTACCATCTTCCTCACTGTCCTTGAGGGGAGTTTCAACTGAGCAAAAAGTTCCTGGTGATAAAACAGAAAATGGTGTTGCTGTCACAGACCGGCTGTGTATACACCTGGCCTCGACAGCCTGGACGCAGACAGGAGGTGAGGGGGTAGATGCAGGGGAGAGGAGAAAGGGAAGAAATTAAGGAGACAGTAAGTTTTTAAAAAAGAGAGAGTGACAATAAATATGCAGAAAGAAGGAGGAATAGAGAGCTTAACAGGCAACCTTAAATGACTGGAACATAATACGTATGGATGGGAAAGGGAGAACAAGTCAATAAACATATTTAATTGTTTTCTTGGTATGTGTTAGTTTATCTCAGAAGATAACAAATATAATTATTTTGTTCAGTTTCTTTTTTTGGCTTACTGCCAAGGTCCTCATCAAAAAATAAGCAAAAGAAAATCAGTGAATTTCGACACAGACCATCAGCACAAGTCTATAAGGGTGTGCATGGTAGTATAGAACAAAACCAGACTGTGTTGGGTCACAGCCTCACTGTTGGGACTATTAAAGAGAGAAACCTAAAATTAGCAAACATAACCACAACACATTTGTTTGTGAGCTAGATGCAAAAAACCCAACACATAGGTCAGTGCTTTAAGGTAAACCAATCAATATACACACACAGCAGACAAATGCAATTATACACACTTACAATACTTGTGTGTTTGAAGGAAACTCATGTCCAGACATAGAGCAGAACTGGCTGACCTGGGTTTCTCAGGAACACCCATAAGCAGGCAGAAGAGAAGTTATCAGCTCAGAACTTTCTTATGGTTTTATACTGAGTGGTGAACTATTAGAAAATCCCAACAACTGAGAATTAATTATATAAAAATGACTGGGATAAACAGGGTTTTTTGTGGTTGTATTTGTTCACGGTTGTCTTTTTCATGGACAATGACAAAAAAACTGAAAATGTCTAGCGAGGCCGCCAGTGTTAGGTTTCACATTAAAACAAGTTTCCAGTAGAAAAAAGGAAGCCACAGTGACTTTCCCAGATTACTATTTACACTCTTTTAGTGGGTGGGAGGAACTGCCACCATGTGATTGATGTCCTCAGCCTGGCAACCTTGTCTGGAATGTACATTTGATATTTTAATCAACAGCCACGTGAACAGTCACATGAGACATTTCTGTGATTTTGGCCAACATGAAGACAGACAGTAATGACGGTAATGATGAGCAGGTAATGATGTTCTCTAATGAGATGTCATCTAGTGTCTCTCAGTGGTTTGTTCTAGGGTATAACTGGTCCAAGACAATTGGAATCCTTTTGTTATCTACTGAGACTGAGATGATATTCAATTAATCCCCTTGTCTCCCTCTCTTCCACCATTTGACTTGTGTTGTATAGACTAAAATCAAATGTAAGACGAGTCCAGTGCATTTTTAGACATCTGAAAGGAGCTTCAGTTCAGCAACTTGCTTAACGGATGCCTATCATACTACCTCAGAAAGGCAAAAGTCTGAAGTTCATTTGCCAGAGAAGTGTGTGTTTTGAATTTGGCTTTGCATGCATGGCAGATGCTCCAAATCCAAAGCTCACTGGTCTAACCAGGTTTATGTTTAAACAAAAACAGAGAGCAAACAGAACTCACATGCACGGACACACACTGCATGCACGCATAGTCAAGTGCACAGAGGATTCACTGGGTCTCTAGCTTAACCCAATTGTCTCAAAATCATACCCATTCTCTCTCTCTCCTATGTGTTCCACACATGTATAGAAACACATACACTCACACGTTGCTGCCTCTTTAACCCCATGACAAGGGCGGTTTGGAGCCAAATGCTGAATTTGTAACATCAATGGGCAGATGTTCGCATTTCAGTAGATGGCTGCAGTAAATCTTTTAAAGAAAGTTCCTTGTATTTTCGATGTTAATGCATTTTAAATGCCAAGGCAAGAGAGTCTACCATGAGATGTGACAAAGAGTTTGACCCATAAATTCTCAAACAGTGGAGAAAAAGACCAGCACTAAATCAGCCAGAGGAATCTATTGTCTGTGAGTCTGGAGGGGCAAAGATCATTTTGACCATTTTAGTCCATATGACTGAATCTCCACTCATGTTGTGCGTGCAATGCGTGCATGTGAACACAAGCTTGTGTTAATCTGTGAGTCTATGCATGAGTCTGTGTATTTGACCCATTAACTGATTTAATTGCTGGTTCCAGTGATCTGTAAGATTCCCAGGATGGGGTCATGGTGAACAGAAGAGAACAGAGGGTGGATTGAGAGACACTGTGCTCGCCCAAGGGATGGGATCTAGGTCTGGGCTGGACAGAGGGCAGGAAATGTACACAGCCACGCTGGTCTTGGACTAAGATTGGAAAAAAAAAGGATAGAGCCCTTTCAGAGAGGGCATTGAGACAGTGGGTTAGTTCAGGGTCTAAGGCTGCTCTGTAACAGAGGCCAAGGCATGAACTAAGAGGAGCAAAGAGGAAAGGGCCTGATATTTTGTATGAGAGCCTGTCCATGGCAGAACTCACAGAGCAGGCTTAGAGAAATGAGCATAATGCAGACAGAATTAGACTCAAGTCTGTTACAAACACTTTGAGTTCAGTGCATTCAAGGTTGACTTTAGAAAGCTGGTGTGTGCATGATTAGTTAACAGAAGGTGTCACTTTTGTCTTGGGCTTGTCAAGTAAAGTACCTCTGCATTCAAGTGAGGCTTACTGGATTATCTAGAGTTGCTGTGAGCTGCTGAAAAAGAAAAGGGCATGGTAAAACTGTCTGCTTATTTCAAACTTTGTAATTGGATCACTTATTTACTTTAAGTAAAATAGGCTGTATGTGTGCTAGTTCACAGTAATTATATGGCCGAGCGTCACTAGGTAAAAAAGGGACGAGAGGGAACAGAGGCCTCATTGAGAAACAAGCAGGGCATGCATATGTACACACTCACACACACACATACATGCATGCGCACACGCACGCGCACGCACACACACACACACACACACACACACACACACACACGTGAACACACTGGGTGACATACACTATTATTAATGTGTAGTGTTTGGGCCCCTGGGACTCATTCAGGCTCAAAGACTACAGAGATCTACAATATCTGGTTCATGTATACACTCATTATAGATCCCTCTATTTCCCATTTAGACTTTGTGGACCCCACTGTTTCATATCCACACTTAATGAACCGCCCGCTTCATGCGCATATTAATTAACCTCAATTTTTTGCCATACATGCTGTAGCTGTAACTCTGCTTTTAGCTATTCTTAAAGCACCAACTACCAAGACTTAAAAGTTCAAAAGAGTAATAATATGTCACTATGTTATCTATGCTTGTAATAGAGACAGGCATAGATAATAGGTAACAGTTGTGACAGCTTCTGCCCTGCATTAACAGAGGCACCAAGTGCATTACCAGATGACTGGAAATAGTGGAAGGTAAATCTTTAGAAACAGCTGGGCTTTACAGCTCCACTTACTTTTGACTATCTGCTAAACACAGTAACGTGAACATCATGGACAACAATTTAAGCCATATGCATGTAATCTGCTGTTTTTGTCTTTGTCAACTGACTTTTTTCTGTTTTAGAGACAATTTATTTTGAAGCAATAAGAAATACACCACATACACACCTCTAGATTGGAAGTTATTTTCAGGTGCTGAACTCATTGTGGGCACATAAAGGTCTCAGAGGACCTAAGCTATTCCGTAAGGAGGGGCGGCGTTGATATTAATGGGAGAGGTTAACAATGAGCTGAAGCTAGGCAGCGTATGGAGGTCAGAAAGATGTAGCACAGCCACTTTGTCAAAACTCAAAGCAAGCTGGCAAATATGGAGCAATGAAAGGACTTGGCAAGGGCATTTCAACCAGTATACCTCTATGGTAAAATCAGAACTGGAACTGTTTTCATTAAAACAGCCCTATCTTCAATGTTAATTACTATATTCCCAGTATACACCATTATACTGTGATGAGAAAAAAAACATGAAATGGAAAATCCTCTACCATCCTCTACCTCTCCATGTTTACTGGGAGACCAAAAAACATTAAAGTTTTATAAAGGCTGCAGCTTACTCAAACATTTTGGGCTGCTTCCAGTCAACATACTAGTGTTTACATTTGGTTGGTATTTTGTTTTTCTCCACTGGTTCTGGTAGAAAAACTTGGTTACCACTTCACTGTAACTAATGTGAATTATTAACAGTTACAGTCTGCAAGGTGGATACTGGCGTGAGATAGAGGAATAGTTAGATAACAGCAATTTTTGTAATAATGACACTAAGACTGCAATTATAGCTGGCATTCATATGTATTAGCGTATACACAATTATAGTGATTTGGGTTGTTGATTGTGATGTAATCTTCCTTAATGATTTATTATTCTTGCTCATCACAGTTTGAATAACTGGATTGGTGACTGTAAGATTCAAGTAATTATCAGCCCCAAAAACACGTTGGTACAACTACATTATCTTTTTAGGTCCAAATAGATTCAACAGGCTTCTACACGCTAGCTTTGTGGTTGGTGTCTATTTCATCTCTGCGGACCTAGACGTGTCCAAACAGATTCAACACTAGAGCTGCTGACAGAGCCACTGGGCTTAACATACACACACAGGCACACATTAGTTCACACGCTCCCATGCACTGTATATGTACAAATGCAAATACTCACTCTGCATGCAGAGGCAATGTCCTGACAGCTGCCAACCCACCCATGACACAGCCCTAGTTATTTTTAAAACTGTGAACAAACAATTATGCTACGGGTGGGGTGAGAAAGTCTTTGTTGCATGTGTGTCAATGTGTTTTTGAACATGCATTAAGAAAGACACCCTTACAATGTTTTATATACTACATTATATATTCCAGAGGCCAGTTGCAGCATAATTGCGAGTACAAGCTCTAAGTGAGACACAACTCAACTCCTTGTTGTTTTTTCCAGGGACAGTGGTTTTCAAGATCAGACACTAGAATTTAAAGATGGGTCAATGGGAGACTCAAACAAACCCTCTAATTATTTCTCAGACTGGTAAAACTTGTTCTTTTTGAACCTAATGAGATGTTAAGATGCTAAGTACTCTTCCTACAGTACATCCCTGTCTGCATACCAGTCACATACTATGGTCTAAGGCATACTGGTCTTTGAAGATAACAGCCCTTAAGAAAATAATTTTATATAATTCGTGTCTGTTTTTAGTCCAGCAATATGTGGTTCCTGGAAAGGGACAAACTTGCATTACTGTGTTATTTTTAACTTTTGTTGTCCTTGTCTAGTCTGTTGTATGGAATGACCTCATCACTCCGTGCAGCCTGGTTGCCATCAGCTGTTTCACTGAGGCTGACGCAGAAGAAGTCTTACAACTCACCCACTCCGTCACTCTCACACTTACTTGACGAATGGAATACCACAAAGAGGTAGCCCTGGTGTACGTGAACACAGAAATGCATGCACAAGCAGGCTAAAAAAAAACATATACAGGGACGCACAGAAACCGACACAAACACAAGACCCATTATACGATGAAGGAAACTATGACAAAACTATAATTTGATACTAAACAGAGGCATAGAGGGGTTCTACATGGAAAATGAACTGATGCATGGTGAAACAAGAGAAAGGATTATTCTCCAGAATAGCTTTTCTCCTGCCTCTGTTCTCTCTTTATCTCTCTCTCTTCATGGATTCAATAGGGCTTTGTCTCATACTTTACCACTGACCAATGCAGTTTCGAGTTTTCACTGGGAGCTTTCAGGGATTGCTTGGTTTTGTCTCAGCCGACAGCCAAAATTTAAGCTAAAATGAAGATCATGAGATACTGAGTTGTGTTTTGAAGCTACTGGACTGGTTTTGTGTAATTGTCGTACAAAATATATTGGTCTGTAAACTTTTGCCAGTAAATTGATGCTTTAACTTGTCTGGCATGTCTTCTTGATAACATGGTAGTATTTAACAAATAATCAATAACAAGAAAAGAAAATCAACTACAATCATGTAGTCTGTGCTTTTTGTGGCTCATGTGATCAAAGCTCTTGAGAGGGATGATCTAAACTTTGGGCTCAAGACACTTGCAAAGAAATTATGGAAGCAGCGTATACTTGTTACCAGCCTAATGTTGCACCCTGTACTCAGATTCACTGGGTCCATCCTCAGTGTCTTCTAAAGTACTTAGTTACCTAGTGGGGGTGGGAAAAATAATTGGATCTTAAATGCATCGTGACAACTGAGCACTGATGCAAAAAACTACTTTCCTGGACTTCAGGGGGCTCTCCACGGGTGGCTACTTCCATATGCTGCAGTGAAGTCACATTTTGGAGGAGGTGATAATGAGTTAAGGAGATTATTGACGGAATGTGATGTGAATCAATGAGAGCCCTTCTGCTCATTTAACACGTTTAGTTTAACCAAGATTAATTAACTGATTCTAACAAGTGCACTCTGCTAAAACATGTCTTTAATCATCTCTACTGACGAAAGCTTTACTCTGAGCATAATAAAGAAAATCATTGTAATGGATTCTGTTTCTAAAATACAAAACATTAGAGTAAATTAATACTTTATCTAAAATGTTTCCATTTAAGAATCAAACTGTGGCTAGTCAAGGTGCCCATGTGCATCTGGTCAAGAGCAGTTTTGTGAGCAACCCATAGCACCTTCATCTAATTGAATTGTGAGCCCATTGCCTAGAGTATCACATTTTTCCTTTTAACAATGTCACAGATACCTCTTGGTATCAGCTTGTTTTTCAGTCTTCTGGACATTGTTCAATGTGGCCTGAGTCTGAGGACTTCCATCAAGTCAGACCCAAAACAGGTTTAATCATTAACGCTTAATCACGAGTTTAAATCAAATAGAACCATTAGAGCCATTAAAGCAAACACTGTCACACTGCTTCAGCTTCTTCAGTTCAGAGATGCAAGTTCTATAGGTGCACAGTGTGTACATAGAAAGAGAAGGGCAAAAGACAGAAAAAGTGGCAAAGTGGATGGAATAAGATAGAAGGAGCAAATAAGAGTACAAATTGCAGCAGTCTAAACAGACAAAATATTCAAATTCAGTTTCTCAGTTAATGAGTCAGTGGATTAGTGTTAAGACAGCAAACAAACATTATTTAAACACACGAGGATGTGATCTTCTGTCACCAGAAATGCTCTAGGCAAGGCAACTTAGAACATGTTATTAAGTCTGAACATTCAACAAGCTCTTGTCATGGTATAAACAATAAAAGATTAGAAAAAGAATCTTTGTTACTGATATGACATGGTGACACGCAACATTATGCATAACAAATCATAATGTCCCATGTGAGTGCTAATGTGAGTTTTTCAACTTGACAGCACAAACATTTTTCAGTAGCTTGGTGCCAATATGTACTGTTTCTTGAATTATTAACCAGTGTCAAAAATTTGCTCAGGTCACTTGAATCTCACTGCTGACTGACAAAGCCAGCCAACCAGTGTTTTAGACCATGCTGAAAAAATGTGAAATCCCTTTTGAAAACACTGAGTAGCCAAAGCTAAACTGTCCGTGTTCAGCACCTACGGCTAAAATAAACAGTGCAGCAAGGACAAATGCAGGGTAGACAACAAACAACTGGATGAAGAAATGTACACAGGGATAGGACTAAAAAGATCAGGAAAAGGGAAGTCATTTTAGATAAAACTTACAATGTATACATGTATATATATATACAGTAAAACCTGGCATTCTAAGCATAAATATGAAAAATAATTTCTCAGACAACATACAAGAATAAAATCTGTGCAAATTGCAGCTGAAAACATGTAGAAAGGAGAAGGAATGGGGGATGCCAAAGCACACTTCAATGTACTTTATCAGACTGAGACAACAAAGCAAAGTGAACCCTTTGTGCATGGAGAAAGTCCAAATCCAACAGCAAAACAGGTGGTTTCGGATAATCCTCTGTCTGTCTGTGTGTGTGTGTGTGTGTGTGTGTGTGTGTGTGGCTGTGAATGTACATGTCTTTGAAAGAACACTTTCAGATGCATTGGAAGTGTATGACCATCTATCTGGATATGTGTGTGCATCTCTGTGTTTATATGTAGTTGTTTGTACATCATACATATGCATATGTATGTGTGTTTGTTCTACAAAAGAAAGCAGATCCAGCCTTTGCTGAATTATGTGATCACTGTCAGCTTTAGTGGAGCCAGAATAATAGAGCACTACAGAGGAAAAGAAAGGCTTTGTCTGGAAACTTAAGTCGGTCTTTCGTTCTTTTATTCAAACTTTCTCCACTTGGCATTCCAGTTATTTTATCTCACTCAACTGTAAACTAATAAGATGGAATTTAACATAAAAAGAAGCACATGCACATCTCTCATGGTGAGTTTATGCTGGTAATATACATAATTAATAATTACTGTATCTTAATCCTCATTTCTTCTCTAGTCTTAACTGTAAGTCTTCAACCTGGCCCATGCAATGAAAGAATTATATAATAATGCCACAGTTTTGCAGGATTTTTGCTCATAGTGAAAGACATCTGGTTCTCCTAAATCAGTTAAAATAAATCACCTAAACAAATGCACAAGCACAAACAGCATGCAACAGCTGATAATTATGTGAAACTACAGTCTTTGACTGGAGCATTTCCAAAACTCAGTTGAAGGTTTTTACTACACCACAATGATTAGCTCATGCAGTGAGTATTTACTGATATTTACATTAGAGGGTTGTTTCACAACAGCAGCAGTGTTTTTGCATGAAACAATTAACTATATTGCTGACATAAGTCTTAAAGCACAAATCAACATCAAACCCATATGCACTAATGCTAAAAGCATGGCATACTACACAATTTATTAGGTTCAGGCTTGCTTCAATTCGCTTCACCTGAGTTAACATATACTCTACACTTCAGTGTGAGCAACATCAAGGAAGTAACAGGGATTTAACGATGTTTGAATGTGACTTACAAAGCTGCTGAGCAGGCCTGAGAGAGCTACTCCAACAGTCCATCAACACTGATACTGACATTGTATGAGTTACATTCTAATTTGATAACAGTGTGATTCTGTCCAGCCAGGAATATATGAAAAAAAACAGGACACAGTCAGATCAATCAAGGATATCTTGGCAAAAGGTCAGCTTCTGTGCATAAGCTGTTTTCCTGTTATTTTACTGTATTTTATTGCCTGAACCTAATGAGATCATTGAGTCATTTCTGAAAGGGGATTATATAAGGACTTAAGTGAAAATATCTTATATACTGTTGGTGTAAGGACAGATTTGCAGAATTTGTGTCCTGCCTCTGGGTTCCCTGAGCCATAACTGCAAAAAATGTTTAATCAGTAGTTAAACAAGTCCAGGCTATGTTTACACTAGGAAGGGAGGGAACTGAAAATAACATATGCATATTTTTACAAAGATGTATATGTGAACATAATATGGCAGTCCAAGGTTAAAGTTTTGAAAAGTCTCCTCTCTGATCATGCTGCTTCAGTGATAGCACTGATAAAAGTAACTTTCATCTGAACGCCTATAAACATAACTGCTGTCAGATATCAAAGTCTTCTGAGTGTATGGTTAAACCTTTGAATCTTTATGAGCTACCATCACTGCCAATATCTGCAAGGCTACAAAAGGACAACCGCCAACACAAGCGGCTGAGGGTTTTGTTCCCATGCTTAAAAGACTAAATGACCTTTAATGTGTGCTCTGTCAAATCGTTGGTTACCTTTATGTTGGTGCACATTTATTATTATGAGAAGAACATCAACAGTTGCTATATCTCTGAGGTGTAGCAGTAGGGATAAAAAAGGGCTGTTTACTTTTTAACTTCAGCCCTTCAACACACACACACACACACTTCGATCTGCAAACTACTGATTTCCATGCCGTTACCATAGGCTGTAGGAAGCAGGTTAGGACTTGGAGACACACAGGAGAAAAAGAAGACAGATGATGATAAAAAGGATGAAGGAAAGAGGTCACCATCAGCTGTATGTATAATGTGGCCTCAACAGCCTCTAGCTAATTATGATGAGCAAACAGAAAAAAGCGTGTCTGTCACTCTGTACTTCATCTAACCCTACACACAAATCCCTGCTGATGCTCTTTGACTTCAAAGCTACTGTAGCAAGCACACACACAGATGGCTGTCTTTAGAAAAAACATTTTGCTCTTCTGCTTTGTAGGTGAACAATACAGTAAGGTGATATCTTCAGAAAGGCAACCACCCCAGGCACTTCTAGAGGTCCACTACATGCTCACAACAACGGTTTTGTAGATACAGTAGATTCCAGCAGAGCAGTTCGGTTTGGTGACAAATGAGCCCTCAGTAAATTATACTCCGGAGATCAAGTTTTCTTTCCAAACAGATTTTATGGGCTGCAGTGGAGACTGTCCTAAAAATCTATCCAATTTTGTTTTTGCCTCCAAGCTACTAGAAACCATGGCCACCACAAAAACCATATTGCAATCTTTAAAATAAGTCAATTTCTGTGGTAATAAGAAAAACTTGTCAGACTCACTCTCCTGCCTTCTAGCAACTGTCCAATGTGTTTTAAAACAAATTCAGAGACCTGTGAGTTAGCTCGATATATAAAAGAAACCTTTAACAAGCTAGTGAACAAATATAAAAAACATTATATCTTTACTTTGACATCAACGTAATTTTCTCTCAAACACATGTTAGTCATTACTGCAGCTATCAGAGCTCTCTAGAGCATGCCCAATTCCAAATCTCTTTAATCACTATGGAAAAATCAAACAACCCTATCAGCAGGAAGATGGCCATTAGGTAGACAAAGTCTGCATGTGTGTACCCATGTGTGTGATGTGATGGGACATAAGTTAGATATAGTTTCCATTAATACAGTAGCCCAAATTGGTATTTTCTCCAGATATTTGAGCTACTGCAAAGAATGATCAAGCTCAAGGTTGTTATCAGCACCAAACTAGTCATAAAAACATTTTTAAATCCATTATTTAAAGATAAACAACTACACAGATAAGAGAATAAAGATATTCATATTAAAAGCTATTTGCCATGTCAAGCTGTCAAAGTAAGCATAAGCCTGTACAAAGTATGATAAGCAAAATGAAAGGCTAACAGGCATAGGTTATAAAAAACAGTGTGCCTCACCAACCATTGGGTTTATAATAACCTTTTAGAAATACAGAAACCTATAAAACTAGTCCCTTAATGGAAAATATGGTCTGTAATCCTGGTAATCAAGGCTCATTATAATATCCTGGTACAACTGTCACGTGGACAGGTTATCTACCTGTGATACAGACAGCAGCGTGTCAGGCAACAGCGTATTATAACTCATTAGCCATGTTTGCCACTTTGCTGCAGAGCTCAGCTGTAAAGTGAAACCTGAGCAGCAGAGCACAAAAATGATAAGGGGTGGTATGTGATACTGTTCACCTAAGACACAGAAAGTAGAGAGAATGGGGAGAGAAAGTGATGAAAGAGCAGATGAGAGATGACGCAACACTCTCCTGCTCACTGAATCTGACTCCTTCATAGCAAACATTTATACTGGGTGTGTTACACACACAGAGAGAGAGAGAGAGAATGATGACTCCCTATACTCCCCCATTTCTCTCTAGCTCAATTCCCCCTCTCTCTTTCTCACTGCAGTGAGTGAGGTGATGAATGTGTGTGTCTGTCTCAGTTCCTATTAATAGTATAGAACAGGGCTGTAGGTGTCAAAGCTGGGGAGAGATGAGATCTCTCACTCTCTCTCTTTCCCCCTCACACACATACAGAGTGGAAGCAGACTCTACCAGGGAGTCCAGATGTAGCAGGGGTGGGGTACAGGTGGGGGTGGGGGCAGAACGCAGAGGAAAGGGGGTAGAGGTCGAAGACAGAGCCAGCAGCGGAGCTTCAAACAGCATAGTGACGGATTTACTACCCATATGATAAAGCAAACAACCCACAGAACTTCTCAGCACACTGGGGTGAAAGACTGGACTTGCACAGTAGAGCTACACAGACAAACACACTGACACATAGGTGCCCAGACTCACACTGTTAAACGGTGAGTTAACTGGTTTAACCCTGTCAGCACAGTGTGACAGGTATGTCAAGACTGAAGACTGAATCCTTTAAGAGATGAAGAACAGCGGAGAGGATCATTCATTACACTCTCAGTCTTTTATATATGTGTGTCTATTCCTACCTCGTGAGTTGGTGGCCAGGTCAGCCACTTTCTGAAAGGCATCTAGGAAGGCAGCGATGGCAACCACTGTCGCTCTGGGAGAAAAAAAGAGAGAGTTTTAGTTAAAGAAAAAAAAAAGGAAAAGGGGTGTAAAAAAAAATCACACTTCACTGACAGAAAACAACATACAATACCTTGTTTTACGAGATTAAAAACTGCACACAAGAAAGGTAAAAACCACAGCGCAATAGTCATGGTAGAGGCAGGACTTCATGTCAGTCAAAGGTTATATAAATACACAGACAAGGTACTAGCTGATCAATTGTAGTAATTACATACAGGTGTTGGCAGGCAAAGACATAAACTGATAAGATGCTTTTGCTGAAGGAGAAAAAAAATCTTTTGCATGTGCACATATGTGAATGCATATGTGCTGCATTTTTGATTATGCAAACATCAACCCTGATAATTTGATAAAATATGACTGAGTATGAATAAAATGTAAGTGCATGTGTATGTGTGTGTGTTTAAGTTAAAACTTAAACATGCCCTGCTGTGTAAGGAATGTCTATGTGATTACTTAGAGACCGCTGGAATCTGTCCGGCTCAGCAGAGAAGCTCTCGTGCAGCCTTTGCCACACTTACAGTTCAGTGAAAGGATCAGTGTGGGATCTACCCAGTTCAGCTCTAAAATGGAATAGAAGCCTATGGCAAGTCCACAACTCATACACACTTATCTGTCATTTGGTATAGTTAGCCAAGTGTTTATAAAATGTGACATAAAACGCTGCCTATAACAGACTGAAGAGAAGGCAAAACCCAGTCCCCTAATAAAAAAGAAATGGAAGCATGGTGTAAGATTACTTTCTGTTTTACTCATTATAGACACCATTTTAGTGGTATCCCAACTGATTGCCTGGCCCCCTGTCTGACCAGTTGCTTTGCTGACTAGCAACAGGCTGAGCCATTGGAGGGAAAGCTGACTGGTTAACTGACAAACACTGCCTGGCCTACTTCAGAAACAACACTCCTCCTATGATTAAGATCACAGGTATGAAGATGAAAGGTTCTTGGTATGTGTTTGTGGGTGCATGCGCATGTATGTGATATCTGATCTCCTCAGCAGAGACGAGACTATCCTTCAGTCATGCGTGCTGGACAAAGAAACACAATTGTCTAGAAATTTTCCACGCCATGTCCAGCCACAAAAGCTTGTTTGTTCTAACCCTGAGTACCTTAATTTCAAAACACCTGTTATCTTCCATTCGCCAACAGAAAATCCTCATAACACAACCTGGGAATTTCCATAAACACTCCAGACAGATCTTCACAACTGGGCAAAACAATAGCTGAAAACAGGAGAGTGGTGCTCCTAATGCATGGGGCTTTGGGATGGGGTGGTATTCTTAAAGGGGAAGTAAACTGATTTTACATATCAAAGTCTTTTTACAGGTCTGGGGGGCACTACTGTGTATGTGACGGAAATTTCACATTATTTGGGCCCGAAGACTACAAGCTGGAGACAGAATTTTCATCTTTGCTTGAGGCTACATTACCCACACTAGCATAACACATCCAAATCACCAACCAGACTGCTGGAGGTTGAGTTGTAATGTGGGTAATGTAGGCACCAGGTTTTAAAAAGGTAGAAGAACACGTGGAAAGATAAAGACAACATCTCTGTTTCTGCTTTTGAGTCTAACATTAAATACAATACTAAAATGGTGAGGTACCCTATTAACGCATGTCTTTTGGGGTAGATGGACATTAAACTAAGCTGAGTTGCAAAGTATTCTGAAAAAAATTAGCTGTATCGAGACTGTTAAAGTTGTTAGCCTATTCCATCAAGTGTCTGTGACAGAAAGGGAAAACAGAACACAACTGATAAACAATAAACAACCCTGGTCCCTAACTTAGTTACAGGCCTTAATATTCTTCTTCATTCAAGTGACTGTCAGGTCTTAGCATTCAGTCAATGATGGAACAATCATTTCCTTTATCACTCAGAAAACTCAATATAATGTTGGCTAATAAGTGCTGCGTTGTTTCAGAGCTGACCAGAAGATCCTAGGGTGTGTCCTGCAAATGGAAAAAGAAACATACTCGCAGGCACACACAGATTCCTTTCTATATATAGCCCAGTACGGGCACCGGAGCAACCTCCAACTGATATCTACCTCCACTCATTCATAACATGTATACATTGGTCTGTGGATCATACGTTTACATGCACTTGTAGCAAAGTCTTGTTCGGTCAAGTTTAACTTGTTAATCCAAAACAGGTTTGTGTGGGAAGTGGTTTTAACTGAAGCCTGTTTTTAATATCACTGGCACCAGTGCACTGAAGTACAGTGAGCAGTGGTTTACAATTACTAGTAATGATCATTTGCTGTAATCTGTTCCATGCTTTTACATGAGAAATGCTAAACTATTAAACTGGTTTATCCACTCGCTACACTTTCAACTACTATGAGTGCAAAGAAAGACAGGGATGAATCATAGTTTTAACACTCAGCAGCACTGAAAAAAATAAATGTGAAATTTTACATACTTTCTGGCTCAACTGACTGTCAAATTGGGTACCTTCTTAAGAAGTAAATGAATAATAAGTTGCAAAGGCAGAATAATCAGGTTTTAATTTCAGCCCTGACAGTCAACCAGAAAGCCTTAAGACTTATCTAGCTGTACAAATAAAAAAACCCTGCTGATACAAGCTTTCAGCTCTGCACAGTACTCCAACAATGACCTGACTGCTCCCATTGGCCTTAAAATCTGCAAACGCCCCTGTCCTGGAGTCAAGACAAACGACTTTAACATATCTATTCCATAAGGCCTTGGCCAAGCCAATCTAAACTCCCCATAGACCCTGGTGTAGTACAGCAGAGAGCTCTTTCTGACAATGATACATTCAGCCCTGCTGCCTCCATCTATTCTTAGTTCAACAGAAACTAGAATGTGACTGTAGTTAATCTGAAACATAGAAAGGGGTTGTGTTTTACTCCACTTGTTTCAGGTACAACATACCAAGAATTATGACAGAGATATTGATCTGGGTGTAGAGATTTTTTATACTCGTATATATGTATTAACTCATATCAACCCATCTGCTGAAAGACTATACATCTCTCTTTTGAGCCCAGATAAATGTTGTGACCATACAGTTTATAAGCTGAATTGGAAGTCTTTTTCTTCACAAAGTGAACTATAAATCAGAGGGAGAGGGAGGCCTGTGTGTAAGCCTTGCTCTGACACAGCTGCATCAACCATGACCCACCAAACACTGACAAGTTAAAAGAGGACTGTGATTAGAAATCAGCTAGCCTTTATTCCACCCCACCCACTTTCTTCAAAGCTCTGTTCAATGCACATGCATGTATGTGAGTATATGTGTATGGGTGTGTGATGACTGCTTAAAACCAGAATGGCCAGGAAAAAAAGCACCACATTTGGACAAAAAAATGACAGAACAGCCCCAACACTGTAATTGGTTGATTTCCTAGTTGCTTTGTGAGAGGGGAGCAGAGGGGCTAAATTACAGAGTAGTCTGCCTAAGGACGTCATTACACAAACAGACATATGCCGCTACCACTGCTGGCTAGTTACTTATTGAGGCCAAGGAGGGACGGTGGGTGTGTTTGTGTGTGCCCCTCTATGTAGTCCAGTCCCCAAACAGATTACAGAGGTCCTTGGGTGGGGGGGTCACACTGTAGTCAAAAAGGCTAGTTTGGCCACATTAGTAGTGGCTGGAGACCAGCTTTAAAGCAGACAGAAAAGTCTTATTTGTAGGTCAACATGAGCAAGCCCAGCTAGCGCTCCAGCAGCAGAGACATCGTTACAGCCAGCCATATGCCACAACCACTGCAGCCTGGAGCGGGGCATAGGCCAAGCTTGATCAAACCGTAATGATTACATATGGTCATATTTCTATGGATGACACTCAATTTGTTCTGAAAGGGAGGAATTGACCTTTTCTGAGACCATCACTTGAATGATCCTCGTAGGACAAGAAAGTGGTGCAATGCCATAAAAAAATAGGTCAAAATATGAGACAATAAATACACTAAATACACTGTAACATATTGATATATTGGACTGAAGGTAAAGTTTTCACTCACTGTCAAACAGCCACTAACCTACCAAGACTGGTAAAAACATCTCTCTGACACACTGTAGGTTCAACTCACCTTCTCACAAGCATAATAACTGGATGATTTGTTCTTTTATCACAGTCTCCAGACACACAGACGTCCTACTGCTAAACAGCCAGTCATTAGCAACAAGGCCACAAATACTCCCCTGAGCTTTAGCATGGCAGGGTCACATATTTAACCCATGAATGATGGAGACACTTGAATAACATATCATCATTGATCAGCCTTAATACTGAGAAAATGGAAGAACAGGACACTGAGTGGCCCCTGGAAAGTATTGTTAAATCCTTGAGCCTTTATTCAACTGTCAGTCTTAGTCTGTCTGTGGACACGTGGACACTTAAATGGCTAGAGAACTGCCATGCATTGTTAATCACGGAGTAATTTAGACCACAGGACATCCGTATTTACAGTACTAGCTGGACAGTGAGCCTTTATTTCAGCTGTCGTAGGTTGTTTGTCTCCTGACACGTGGCCACTTAAAACCAACTAGGAGAAGTGACTGGGATTGGCATCCATTGTTAGCATAAGACTTGGAATAATTCTGGCAGGAGGTGTGTAAATTTACAGCATTAGAAAGACAAATTAAATCAGGCTTAAAGAAGACTAAATGGGGGAGAAGGGCACATATTGACCTTTGAACAGTATTGTTCAGTCATTGGGCTTTTATGTAAACTGTAATTACTTGTTAGTCTCAGGACACGTGGCCACCTAAAATTTCTTGGGAAGAGAACTGACATTGACATCTAATGTAAATGCCAGATAAAATACAAATCAGTTGATGAAATTATTTTTTTTAGTGTAATATATACATAGGGTATTAGACATGCTATGCAACAATTACAGTGGTACTTCCCAGGCCAGGTTGGTACTTAAAAATCTTTACAGTCTCTGAGTGTCTATAGTCAAGTTTCCCAAATTTAGTGCTTTCACAGAGTTTCGAGAAAATCTGCATAAAGAAATTAATATACATTTCAATTCCCTCACTAACAGTTGGTGGCACTAAAACTCCAGTTAGGTGCCATTAAACAACTGCTGAAGAAGATAGTGCTTTGAGATGACTGAAGTAAAAGAGGTATAGTCAAACCTCAAATAAACAAAAACAATGTGGACAAAATGATGGAAATGTAACATTTAACTTTCTGTATCATTTAAGGAATAATAGTCTCCTCAGGTTGAGATTACTGGAAGAACTAAATTACTAAGAGAAAATGCTGATCCCTCTTCTTTTTAATTTTTTCTGTTGTAATAGATTTTTATAGTTTTCACTGCCAATAAAAACGCACAGAAACATACAAATGTGTTGTGCGTGTTTACAGACACACTCTCACCTGAGCTGTGACTGCAGTTTGCCAGCCTTGGTGATAAAGTCCTCCCAAATAGGGTAGCTGCTCTGTGGAAAAAAAAAGACACAAACATGAATGACACAATCATCAGAACATATTTCAGTATTCCCACAGTTGCATAACAGTTGAACCACCATGAGACCATGCTGGTGCCTCACCTTATCTGCAGGGCTAAACAGAACTAACCAAGGCTTATGCCTTCCCATACGCCCGTAACCCAGTTATGTCATCCCAAAAACATATTTTTCCATACTGCTGTCAGTAGACCTGAGGGAATCTCAGAATTTAAGCTATAGGATGGAAATTTGTTTAGTGGGGCTGTATGCAAAGGAAAAGCATGAGATTTGCTCTGATTACAGAGTAAAATTTAATAACAAATTACCTCCAAATATTTCCAAACAGCTGGCTTTCATTTAGCTCCTACTTTGTTTAACTTTCTTTTTACTACTATTAATGGGACAGCAGACATTACCATCATGTCTTGCGTGTGTTAGGTTGCAAAATGGGTCACAGGCCTCTTTTGGAAAGATCCCCACACAACAAGGGCACTAATACTATGGTATAATGAGCCTGGTTCCCGATGGAACTCTAAATTTACTCAATTTGGGTCCTGGGCTGAAAATAGTTGAAGAGCCTTTTATAAAAACTATCACAGAGAACAAGTGGCCTAATGCATCTACAAGAGGAGGCTAACATGGTAGAAAGACAGCACATGATAAAGTGATGAATATACTGCAGCATGAGCACATGTTTGTCACTGATGTGCTACTACTGTCGTGGGCCTGAGGAATGTCATGTTATGCTGTCAAACATTACACCCAACAACCATCTCTCTGCCTACTTTACTCCTCTCTTTCTCTTGCTCCCCCCCCCTCTCTCTGAGGAGGTCATCACTATCAGCTCTACCTGCTTCAGTATAGATATCAAACACTCCAGCATCAAGGCAAATGAGCTTTCTCCACATTTGTCACTCTTGTTGACAGATAAGATTTACATAGAGAGTCAAAGTGAGATGCCACTTTGTTTTCTGAGTCTACAACCCCATCTGTAGTAGCATTAAAAAAGGCCCACTGAAATTTTGAATGGCTTAAGCAAAAAGACAAAGCAAATACACTAGGCATTTGCATATTTCCACTGCTGCTGTCTGGCAGCATAGTTATCTGACAGTTAAAAGACAGGGAGACCATGAGCTACCCAGTCAAGTGAGACATGGAAAGTGGAGAAGTGCTGAATGTCTGAGCAGTGTTCATAACAAACTTTCTGACTCCAGCAGACCCCGATGGCTGGCCATTTGACCTACACATGTCAAAGCCTTCAGACCCTGTGGGTAGTTTTCTACCCTGACAGCTACATTCCCTACATTCCTCCAGGCAAGTACAACAGCTGGGAAATCTGCTAATTGTCTCATCAGCCAAGCTCTGTCCAAAATAACATCAAAATAAGATGCCCTAGTTTTGGGGAGTGATGATTGCCCTATTTATCCAATGTCGGCTGCTGCATCCACTTCAAACTAGAACACATTAACTACAGACGAAGAAGTAGTATAGCGCAGTCGAATATAATTGCATTGCTACCACAAAATGAAAATTAATGCAGGTTAATATAGAATAAAACTAGAAGCACCACAGCAAACACCACAGTAAACAAACAAACAAACAAAAAACTCACAAATTGGAAATAATGCCCGAAATTTGCACAGCTGTAGGAGATTTTTATCGACTTCTAGATACACAATAAAAATTTGGTATACCTCTCAGTTGACTCTAAGTTAGCTAAGTTGTTTTTACTTTTCTGTTGCAGCAAATTTTAATTTACAACTACCGCCGGGTGATTGGGACGTTAACTAGCCGGGGTAGTTAGTTTCTGGAGGACGCTCAGTGGCTCTCGGCTATCATAACTCGTGTTGCTAAGTTCATTTGGCTTACTTACTTTCATGTCTCCGATAACAGTTTGGAAGAGCCCTCCGAGCGCGCTGCATTCCTTCTCGATAACAGCCTCCATTTTCAGGACCAACTCCAGTGGTCAGTCCCGACTCAGTGAGCCGCTTTCAGTTCGCCACCTCCGCTCTCCAGGAAAACCAAAAACTCCAATAATGAGGGGAAAAATGAACAAAAACGAACTAACCTGTGTGAAATAGTTTCTGCTGCTCTGACAATGACGAACAAAAACTTTTATCTCAGATAAAAAACAAGAAACGGCAGCTCGGTTCTGTTCTGGTGCACCGTTTACTTCCAATCAAAAGACGCTGTTGGGACGAAGAGAGAAATTTAAACCCCCCTCTCCCCTCCACGCCGCCGCGGTCATACCCATGGCTGGACCATGAAGATAATCTTTTGCAGTTTTATACTCGAAACTAGAAATAATCCACAATGTTCGGGTGGTAACGTTGTTCCGTTTCTCGACAGGTAAATACCGACACACAGAACTGCACACACTGCCTTCCTCTCAACACTGAAAGAAACGACTCGAGAAACAAGAGTCAACTCTCCCTGAATAAAGAAAAAAAAAAAACGCTTTTCCGGTTGATTATTTTCCCACCAAAATAAAATGTCTGATTAACGTCAGTTTTTAAAGTCATCCTGAATTGATTGAAAATTTGTGCTTCAAATTAGCATTTGGCTAAACTTAATAACACGAGTGTTATCAAAGTAAGATAAAAGTAAGGAAAAGCGGTATTCTTTAAACATTGCAGTGGTATCATGTATAAGTAAAACAGTTTTTGCATTAGTTCAACGCAATATAATTCATACATGGAAGAGAGCTTCCACTGATAGCTCGAGGTAAAACTTTCACCTACTTTGACCAATTTTTGCACATTTCTTTTACTGTGAAGGAATGCCCGCGATACTTCCGGTTTTATTCTGTCAATTTTGAATACACGATGCAAAGCTGGTGAGGTGAGCGGGGGAAAATAAAGTGCGTTCATCAGTGACGTCTTTCTTTTGGAAGTACTTTACCGTAAAGAGACAGAAGTGAAATAAGGGCTGAATATATACAATAGTCTAAAAACGTCTCTTCTAAAACACATATCGCTGTGAGTTTTGCATGATTTCATAAGTGTTAAGGGTGCATGACGCAGGCACAATATTGTAAAGCACCACCAACATTTTTTGTTGATGCTAACGTTTTGCTATTTATGTATAAACATAGGATAAATGAGAACTAATTCAACACAGTTGAGCAGTTGTAGATAACGGGGGACATCTAGTGGCTAAAATAAAAGCAGCAACATAAATCACTGCAGGGAGTTCAAGTTTGGTCCAAAATCCCACCACAGACTTAAGTTTCATTCAAAGTGACAATTACTGGAACAAATAATGAATCCCTTGTGGTGACCATTGATCTAAATACAATATCTATTGTGCATAAGGGCATTTATAGATTATAATATTTAATCGCCTTAATAGAATTCTCAATGGCAAATATTTATTATCGTGCACTCAAGTATATTACAGTACACCGTGAGATATTAAGCTGATTGTTTGTGTTATTTAAAATTAAATATATGCACATATATGCACAGAATGAGCAAAAAAAAAAAAAAAAAAAAAAAAGTTCCACCCTTTCTGATTCGAGTCCAGTCCCCGTAAGAAAAAATCTAGAAAGTCGTCTGTACATAAAGGAGAAAGACAGGACTTCACGTGGCCTGATGCCAGCAGGTCCACTAAAATATTCTTTGCTACTGTCAGAGGGGGTACTTAAAAGATCACAAAAAGCCAAAAGTGCTTAGAGAGAGCTAAAAGAGGTTTTTCGGGTTCAAAGACAATCTGAGGGTTAACTAGTGAGCTTTCAGCAACAACATAGAAGGAAGACTTGATTTATTGTGAACTCCTGAAGGGTGTCTGAATATATCTAAACAGGAATATATATCTTTTTGGTGTAATTTTCAATTTTCTGTACACTTGCTTTCATGTGTAGGATTTAAAATAAATAAATAAATTCAAATTCTAACTTTGGCGACTCATAGTGGTGACATCAAGAAAGACACTGTGGCAGATGACAATTTACCCCTGTAATGATGTATGGAAAAAATCATCTTTTTTTTTTCTTCAAAACCTTTATTTCTGTAGGTCTGAAATGCATTTAAAAAGTCAAAAACAGCTGGTAACAAAATCAATCAAAGATTCTCAATTTAAAACTATTTAAAATCAATAATAACTTTTAATAGCCTAATGCAAACAAAACTATACAATAAATACTACTACTAAATCATGTTGCAAGTAAGATAGTTAATGATTTGGACAATTTAATGATGCATTAAAGGTCAAACACTAAAAACATACTACATAAAACATATATTTAAACAATTCACTGATCACTGTTTGAAATATAGTAGCTGACAAAAGCATTTTATTGATGATCAGATTAAATGATTAGTTTTTATTAGAACTCACAGGAATGACAGATGTACAGTATTTAACCCAGACCTTGGTCAATTTATATTTAACAATAAGTCACTGGATTTAGCCATTCAGGACAGTAACAGATACTATTATGTGATAAATATTGTCTGTGTAGCACAATAGTTACAATACAGTGAATCAATTATGCCAGATATGCTGAAAAAACCCAACAAAAAGTGCTCATAACAGGTAATTAAAACTTTGAAAATTCAAATATCAAATCAACTTACATTTTAAATAATGGCCACATGTAAAAATGTAACAACAGACATGTTAAATCTAGAGTGAGTTGGCAGCTCCTTAGCACCAAGGTAACTGAAGAACAGTGAAAGCAATTAATTTGCCTTTCAGGGTCTTTCCAAAAAAAAAAAAAAAAGCATCACATTAACGTCCTTGTGCATATCCTTTTAACAGCACATGTGCACGTGTTTTTGTGGTAATGGAAATGGGAAATATTTTCTTTGGTGAGGATGTGACTCAGGAAATGGAGCAATACTTGTATAATTACTTGTATGAAGTGGGTAAGAAAACAGAACTATAACTGTCAGAGGCATCACACACATCTTGCAAAATTGCCCTGCATAGCCTAAAAATGCACCACTTTCCCTAACTTCACACAGATTTTCCTGGCAACATTAAGGAAGGCTGCAGAACAGTGAAATCATCAGGTTAGCAGCAGAGGAATGAAATTCATTTGGTGCTAACTGGACAGCAACTGCTGTTCTTCATTGCTGTTCTCAAAATATACTTAACAGCACAGACACAACCTACTTCAACAATCTATTGCTGTATGAATATTATTGTCCAGAAATCTGAACAGAAATTTTGTCATCCATACTTTTCCCAGTGTAGCTTTGATGTTGTGATCGCTTGCTGACAGGAATTTCCTATAAGGAAATAATATAGTTTGCACTGACCTGAACTGAGGACAGTGCTCTGTGTGGAGCTTTGTAATGTTTTAACACACACTGAAGTTATGAAGCATTTGTAAAATTAGGTTATGTCAGTTTTCATGGTTACATCCTCCACCTCTTGAAGCCCATCAACATACTGCAGCCGTAGCATAGTGTCACCACAAATGCAAATATCTGGAATAGAAAGAGTAAATAACAGTCAACCAGTTGGTCATATACAAAACATGTTTCATTAAACAAACTGGCTCAATCCATAACCTCAAAAGTGGCCCTATTGTAAACTGAAAATTGTCAAGTCAATTTTCTCAAGGCACTTAGCAAACTGACAGTCCTAACTAACAGCAGAGCACCACAGACATACACAATATTCTGTTTACTTTTGTTATGGTGGAAACTCTTTCACATGGTATCCAAAGGTGCAAAAGGTGTAAACAAAACCATAACCAGAGTTCAGTCAGCAGGGAGGTTACTTTTAAACGGAGGTGTTTTTCTGACACGACTCATTGAGAGCCTGAAAGACACTTGGCACTATTACTTTGAAAATTGTGAATTCTGTTGCAAAATGAGATTTGTTTTACCTTTCAAAGACACAGCTTCTCCTCTACCTCACCAGAAGTCACTAAACAGGTCTGACATTGAGCTACATTCATTCAGATAGTTCTGAGTGCTCTGTAATAATATGAATTAAAATGCACAGATTATGCATACAATATTACAGAGCTAATTTGAAGATATAGGGCACTCACCGTTGCTGCCACGTTAATACTGTATTGCTTGTCACTCAGGACTGTGAATATATTGCCTCGAGGGTAGGTTATACACAGGACAGTGTCAGTGCTGTTAGGTAGTGGCTTGACGTGGGCTCCTCCATTTGCTGCTGTAGTTGCTGCCTCCAACACGAAGGCAGCAAAGTAGAAAAGCAAAGCTATGAAATGGTAAAACACATCCTAAGAAAAAGAAGAGAGAAGGCATTAGAAATAGTGACGACAGAAGAGTTCAGTTTCAAGTTTCAAATGTAAACAGCTACAGACTAAGTGAAAGGGGGTTTTTGTTAACTTGTTGAACAACTGTTAAATTCCACTACCCAGGACAAAGTGTGGAACCTTTTGTCCTTCAGGAACAAAGAATGACCAACGTGAGTTTTTTTCCCATTGGGTAATTATCACATAACGGCTGCACTGGTTATTGCAGCCACATGTACTTTGGCATTCGTACAACAAACCAGACCATCTGACAGAGAATGAACCATTTTAATTAGGTGTAAAACATAACATGGTAGATACAGCAACCACAGCAAATAAAGGAACAAGAGAATAAAAATTGCAAGAGAGTGGAAAGGTTTACATGATTTGAAAATCAACCATAAGACACAGAGAAAGGGATTGAAGATACAGAGGCGGAGAGACAGAGAAAAGAGAGTGAGGGCGTGTCAGAGAGTAAGGAAGGTTAATGAGAGTCTGTGTTGTCGACTCTGTGAGCCTGGCAGGACTACAGTCAGGCCTTTGTTGTGCTTTGGTGTGAGCTCATCATCCATGTCACTCATTGTTCGGCCGAAAACAAACGACCCCACACGCCTGGCTACTCCTGGGAGCGGGGCATGGAGCCTGAGGCAAGGCTGGTTCTGTCTGAGAGCCCAGACCTTAACACACAGTCCTCTACAATGACATAACATGACAATATGGCACAGGTTCTCACTTTCATCTCATGTCACTGATACATTTATCATAGTTATGGCACAACCATACTAATAGACTCTCCACTTCTAGCAACTGGACCACCATTTGTAGCTTGGGCTCATTATTATAAATGAATTTTAGACTAAGAAACCAACCTAAATATGTTGCTTTCCACTGAAACAGAAAGTGCTGCAGGCTTCTGTTGGCTTGTTGGATTCTGATCAATCATGTTTTATTGTTTTTTCTTTTATTGTAATGTACAGGTAACAATGAAACATCATTACCTGTAATGAAATTCTTGGACTCAGACCCCTTTTGGACCCCTCAAAAACTGCACATGGAGGATGCCGAGAGGCAGCAGCCATCCCCACCAGCGCCATTGTGTGTTGTGTAGTTTCTGTTCCTCAATCACCACTAGCACGTCTACAAAGTCTTTCAAGCCACCTGATTTGCATACACTCAAGCAGTTACTTACATCTGTCATAGTAACAACTTGGCTGTGGTCTGTACTGGCACTTAATCAGTCAGAACATGTGAATAAGTCACATAACTCTGCATGTACTAACAAGAGAGCTAATAAATCACAGAGCTGAATCATTGCATGTTTTAGTAAAGAAATATAATTCATTTTGCCACCTTAAATGTATTAGTGTTTAATTGTTTAGTGGCTGCCTTAGATACTTAGATAATGCTAAGACACTGGGCCTGGGTGAGTCTTTTTCAGTGACATAACATGCTCTTTTATGGAAGTTTTTTAATGTAATATAAAGAGTAATATTTTTTTACTCAGCATGTGTGTTCACACTTAGATAAGTGCTGTGTAGTGGTGGGTGAAATCACAAGTGAGCTTCTGTTTGTTCCTTATAGTAGAACTTACATAATAGCCACAGACATAGATACTATTCAATCTACAAGCAATCACACTGACAAAAACAAATGCAGCTTTCATACACTAAAAGGAAAAATATAACAGATATAGCTGAACATGTAAAGAGAAAGCCAGAACCTGGTACCATACTATTAGACCACTGTATTACAGCAATGCCCAATTTGGCCCAAATAAGACAGTTGACTTCTAACTTCTATAGAGCAGTCATTGTTTGATATGTAGACAGTTCAAAGCACAAGTTAAACTGAAGTACTGCCACTGCCATAAGACTCATTTGCAGTTTTGCCACTGAACCAGTTCTCTGACTTTCACGCACCAGCTGCTGCCATAACAACATTATCAAACACTGACGGCCATCTTAAATTTCAGAGACTGGACTTTTTGCTAATCGACTGCATTTACACATTGTTTTAAATCACTGTTGTTTGTTTCGTAGTCCCTTAAGACATGTCTTACATTGTGTCACTTTTTCACTGTAATTGTGTAATCTGTGTATGCTTTACTTTGGTATGCAGACAGACAGATGGACAGATAATTAAGATGACTAACTGACTGACTGATCAGCTCATTTACCAAGAAGTTCCAGTCAGTGTTGATGCGGTCAGCCAGGCCGGTGATGAGGAGTGTGAGGTAGGCGGAGGAAAGGAAGAAGGCAGTGACAGAGACAAACATCACCCATCCCTGCAGCAGAGGCACGGGCACATCGGAGGAAGCCACCAGGATCCATACTAAGCCACCAAATAACTGGGGATATAAACAAAAACTCACACTGAAGACAGATGTAGTGTGAACTTTGTTGTATATGCTGTAATCCTCAAGACGGAGCTGGCAAAGGCACTTTCAAAGTTCATAATGTTTTAGTGGACACATTTGGATACTGCAGTTACAAGCTTGTCAACAGTTTATAATGCACTAGGCAGACTTAAGGTATAACAAAGGTATGTATACTGGTACAGTGTATTGTACCTAGGGGGTACACAAATCCAACTTTTTCTCTTCCAGTTTCTATACTGGTACCTACTCCCCATCTGATACCAGTGCTCTGTTTTTCACAAAATTGGCATTTTTACCACTGCATGTGACTGACTGGGATCAATTATAAGTGAGGTAACATGAGGCTGGGGGTAGCCAAGGTGCCAAAAAATTCTACTGTGATTTAATAAATGTAACTGAGTGCATTAAAACCGAATTTAATGACGTTGACAAAGAAATTGGATATAATGTGGACCAGTTATATCTGAATCGTCCTTGAGATAACTTTTGCTGTGATTCTGCACTATATAAATAAAATTGTCTTGACATGACATCCTTAATTCTGCAGTTTATCTGCATTATTTTAAAATGTCACTTAAAACACACTCTGGTGTACAGATCAATTTTGTCTCCTCTTAAAAGCAACGTCTTACCCAGTTGCACCTTTTGAAGCTGGCAAACAGGATGTAAATATTGCTATTGCAAGGCTGTATGAATAAAATACACTGTTTTGTTAGAGAATGCATGGCAGAGTAGCCAGTGTTATCTTTGATATGGTTTACTTTGGACTAAGGTGCAAACATGCAGGTACCTCAACTGATTAAAGCACTACAGAATAGGGTGTTACATTATGTAACTTTTCAGCAACTACTTTAAGGCTATCTACTATAGTTAATGACAGGTAGTACATGGTGACAAGGTTTTAACATCAGATACAGTCCTGTTTCCAGCTGAGGGCCTATCTACACAGGCCTTCAGCTGAAAATAGGCCTAAAGATAAATAGTCAAATGATCGGTCTATATTCTCAGAGCATTTTAGAAGTCACCTTGCAGGGTTAAAGGTCACGAAGAGACATAAACTAAAGCTGCCACTCAAACTAGAACTCAGAATGAACTGTTAGTAAAGTCATTATTAAGGAGATGATGCTTGTAACACAGTTGGTGTTTTATGTTTCTACACTAGTAGTGAGAGGTGTGGTTTTTGATTCCTTGCGGCCAGACCTGGCAACAATGCTTGAGGCGACATTTGCCTTTGCTTTGGCTGTCAAACAATAAACCCAGCCTGAGGTAATGACGACCAGTGTGTGGGCAACTTTTAAACACACATCAACGAGTAAAGACAGCGTCGGCAGCCAAGAACTAAAAGTCTGACTAGCCATGTCTGACAATGGGTCATCAATTATTAATTAAGAAATACTGACTACAGGCTAGGCAGACTTCTACAACACCAGCAGGGTTACTGATAAATGTAAGAAATACAGCTGAATATTCGAAACAACAAGATACTCACTATTTCTAAACAGACCAGGGCTCCAGAGTAAGTCCTCAATACTTCCAGTCCCAAAGGTAGAGAAATAGTTGGCGCTGGGAACGAGGTGGCAGCGGGATTAGCGGCTGGTTCCGACATCTCTGTGTCTCCCTCTGTCTTCTCTCTGTCTCCCCCTCTCCTCTGCCTCTCACCCCCTGTCTCCCACTGAAGAAAAGACTCCGTTCAACAAAGGAGCGGGAGCAGCGAGCGAAATTCCTCGGGAGTCATGTGTCCCCCTCCCAAAAACAGGTCGGACAGGTGCAGGTGCCACTCCCTGGAAACCTGCGCTGCATTCAAGGACCTCGCGGAAGTTCCTACATTACATTAACCATTTTGTAAATTTCTACTGTATGTCCACGTGAGACATAATGTCAGCTTGGGCCGAAATGACTGAAGGTTGGTTTTAACTGGTTGATGTTTTATTCTCAATGGCGATGATTGTAGGTGCAGTAGTTTGAACTGTATACACAATTTAAAATACATGTTCGTTTGGGTTTTTTCAAGCTGATAATCCCTGTTTATTTAGTCTTTAAACTAGTGTAGAGATCAAGTTTATATGTGTAAGGTTGGCAAGACGAAGACAATAAGATGTGAATAATTCATGTGAATGAGCTTTTAATTCATTTATGGTCAGAAGTTACCAAGTACAACAGAAAGGGAAGCTAGGAATATACAATACCAATTATCCAAAATGCATCTCTTTATGTATTGATATATATATCTTGGTTAATGGTTATAACATGCTAATAAATTTGATTTTGACAGCACAAATATGCTTTTAGAGCTCCCTGCTGTCTGCTTCAAGTAGCCTTTGTCATAAAAGCCTTGAGGGTGTGTTTACAATGATGAAAGCACATAAACTGGTCACTCCTTTACTATGCCCTCCACACCTTAAACATCAGCTCTGTAAAACTGTAATCACTAATCATCATATGAGCTCATTTTATACTCTTGATAACTCCAACAGTAACTGAAGCCACCAATTTTACTCTCATTGAATAAGTTTATTGGGGGATTTGACACCCTGTGTGTGTGAACAGCCACTAGCAGACAACACAGCATTAGTGAGAAGGCAAATAAAATAGCTGGGAGTCATGACTCCAGAACCCCATTGATTCCTGTCAGAAAAGAAATGAGGCCTGAGAAACAATGGTGTGTACGCTGTTTAACCTTCAAAGTGCAGGAGCAAATCAGTTTAAAGAGTAAATATTAGTTTAAGATCTAGCTGAAGAGAGAGGAGAATTGATTTCTAAACAGACTCTGCAACATTGTAACTGTATTTGCCCTAAAACACAGCACTGTTCTATAGGAGATAGGTAAATCTTTTTTAATCAAATGATGAAGTAAAACTGCTTTGTTGTTATGTCAGTTTGCATGAGCATGAGTTTCTCATGGTAAGCCACAGTTAATATTTAGCTAGGACTTGGTTTATGTGAAACAATGTTGACATAACCTCTGAGAGGGCACTGGGCTTAGTTCAGTATGGCATGGCAGTAAGAATCAATATGACCTGTGTAAGACCCTGTATCCTGTACTGTAAAAGACCATCGTTTATAGAACCAGGAATGCTAGATCATAAATATTTTTTTCTTTTTTTAAAGGGTGGATATTTTCCAAGCATCAAGGAAATGGGTAACGAAGTTTTGGCAAGTGCAGATTTGACCCTCGTCTCTGTACATGGAAACACATTTAGCACAGTGAATCTCTGTAGCCCTCACATCTATCTCACAGCAGGAGACGTTTATTTAAGAAGCAATGGAAGAAACATTCAGAGGCTACAATACTGTACATTTTACTTCCAGTACAAAATATTTATAAGAAATATTGTGAATATGCTGTATCATTTTTAATGTATGTATCACCTGTACCTTTCATTTGATATAAGGAATGGAAAAAAAAAGTCTGAAGGGCTTGCTTATTATGAAAATGTAAAATTACTTTATAACAATTATGTAATTTCCCCGAGGGAGTCATCCCAAAGGGATCAATAAAGTCCGTCTAAGTCTAAGTCTAAGTCTAATTCTTATCAGACAATCTAGTGTCTTATATACGTCCAAGAGGACCAATTGTAATCCGTGCAAAGAGTCCAAACATCAACTCTGGTATTTGAATTCTATGGGTTTACAAATCAGGACATAATTTAAAAAAATCATCTTTTCCTTTCCAGGTTTTAAAATGATTCAAATCTAACCTCAGGTGTAAAACATTCTACAACAGATTCCACTGTGTCATTATTTATTTAACAAAAATGAAGCCATAAGGGAGAAGCAATGCATGAAAAACTAAGTACACACCATGATTCAGTAGCTTGTAGAACCACCTTTAGAAGCAATAACTTGAGGTAATTGTTTTCTGTATGACTTTATCAGTCTTTCACATCGTTGTGTAGGAATTTTGGTCCATTCTTCTTTACAACATCGCTTCAGTTAATTGAGGTTTGCAGGCATTAGTTTATGCTCTTTTAAAATCCCGCCACAGCATTTGGCGGGATTGAGGTCTGGACTTTGACTGGGTCATTGCAACACCTTGATTCTTTTCTTTTTCAGCCACTCTGTTGTAGATGTGCTGGTGTGCTTGGGATCATTGTCCTGTTGCACAACCCAGTTTTGGCTAAGCTTTAGCTGTCAGACAGATGGCCTCACATTTGACTCTAGAATACTTTGGTATACAGAGGTGTTCATGGTCAACCCAATGACTGCAAGGTGCCCAGGTCCTGTGACTGCAAAACAAGCCACCAGGCTTGACAGTTGGTATGAGGTGTTTGTGCTGATATGCGTGGCGTGGTGCATTGTGGCAAAACATCGCCACTTTGGTCTCATCTGTCCAATGGACATTGTTCCAGAAGTCTTGTGGTTTAGTCAGATTCAACTTTGCAAACCTAAGCCGTGCTGCCCTGTTCTTTTTAGAGAGAGGAGGCTTTCTCCTGGCAACCCTTCCAAACAAGCCATACTTCAGTATATTTAACTTCATCTTCATCTTTAACTTTATTTAACATGCTAACTGAGGCCTGAGGCCACATCGTGTTAACACACACCTGAATGCTACAGACCAGCAAACTGCCAAAATCTTTGCTTTTAAAGAGGTGGTCACACGTGTTCTCGATAAATTAATCAAGGGCATTTGATGATCAGCACCTAGCTGCTACTTACCCTCTTAATTCTTATGGAAGCATCAAGGGTGTACTTAATTTTTCACACACTGCATCTGCTTTATGGTCTAGTTTTTGTTAAATAAATAATGACACAGTGTAATATATCATGCGTCGTTGTTCATCTGAAGTTGTATTTACCTAATTTTTTTTAAGCCATGCTACCTGATTTTTCATTATATCCTGATACATAAAACCATAAAATTCAAAGAGGGTGTTCTTTCATTTCACGTTACTGCATGTGTTGCACTCTACAGTATGACAGAAGGGCCTGAATCACATCAGCTGTAAGACCAACTTGTATGGCTGCCCAAAGGACCTTAATCCTCACACATCCATGGTATTTCATTTTCACATGGCATGTCATTCCATTCCCCATTTGGATTTGAGAGCTCCACACAATCCTCATTTCCCACATTATTGGGCTCCCCACTTTGCCAGAATCCCCTACCTTCTAGGTCAGACCCATCCACCCACCGCCACTTGTTCTCTTGCTGCATGTCAGACAGACCAATCCAGGTTCTGGAGTAAAATTTGGAAACAAAAACCAGCTCATCTTTTGTGGTTATAATCACCAGATCAGCTCTTCTCTGTAGACAGTCTTTTCTGCTTTCTTCCCAGGTTTTAGCTGCTCCTTTATCAGAGGCATAGTAGCACTTGTTGTTGAACTTTATCCATCCCTGGTAGCAAATTCTCTCTAGAGAAAGCAGAAGTTTATTTTAATTATTCTGTTACTGAAACCACCAAGATTTGGGGTCCAGGTTGTTAAGATTGATTTCCATCATTTAGTGATGTTATTAATAACAGCTCAAAGTGACCACCTGGCTCAGCCACTCCTGAAGCACATATCTGCTGTAAACACTCAAATCAGGTATTAGACCAAAGAGAAACTGAAGTGAGTTTTTACTTTCAGCATTACAAGAGAAAAGAGAAATTTAACAGTTATGCAATTTAAACTTTTGGCTGCCATGGAAAGTTGCTCTCTTAGATACAAGACTTTTTGTGTTGAGTTTTTTTTTTTTTTTTTTTTTTTTTTTAAGTTATACAGAGGTATTCAGTGTTTCTGTGTAGCATTAAACAGACAGTACATGATTATTCAGAGCAGGTGGACTTATCAGTAACCAAGCCTTGCACTTGCTTCACTGACAAATGATTTACACTGCCTGCTATGTTAACCCTAAAATCTGAACAAGCAGCAGGAAATGTAACAGTCTGTCTGAAATTATGCTGTGTTATGATAAAGAATGCCATCATCTTCATCCTTGTATTTAATAGATTATATTAGAAAATACTTTATGATCCAACCAAGTCTCCTGTTGTTTGATAATGTTACTTATTTTTGTGGGTTTTCTTCCGTTTCCTTTCAGCAAATCCAAATCACACAAAATTCTATTCAAGGTTCTATTTCTTGCTTAAGTACATTTCTTACCTGTTTTGCTGTGATTTAACCTTCTGACGTCTTCTTGTAGTTTGTCTCGACTTGCAGCCACAGCCTTGTATTGGCTCTGTAGCACGTCTAATTCTTTTTTCAGGCTGCTGGAATTTCTCTTCAGCTGGTCTCGTTCATCCCTCAGAGCATCTCTGTCTTTTGTCAGATTATAAACCAGGTTTTCACACTCCATCAGACCAACTTGAAGCTTTTTCCAATGACTGATAGCACGGCCATCTGTAAGAAGTTCATTTAGAATCATTGAAAAACTGTGAAAATTATCTGGTGACCATTCAGACACACTGTTAAACTCACAGTATTGATAGGTGTTGAATTTTTGGTGACTGATTTAAAGTATTCATTGGAGTTTTTGACCTGATGTGTCTCTGGATACAGATTTTAAAAGCTCTCTAAGACTTAATAACAAACTTTGGTTTCTGCATGCTTGATATAAGCTGAATACTGAGGATTTTGTTGTGTACTTATGTTCACTGTTGAGGCAGATTGTTACTCACTCTGGGCCACCAAGCCTAAAATCACCAGCAGCAGTAGAAATCCCAGACACACTGCAGCAGCTCCAATCCACCAGACTGAACCATGAGTCAACACAAACCACAAACAAGCAATTCAGATGTGTAATTTTGCTTAATGGTTTAATTATTTTGTCAGCCTCTATCTATCACATATATCTTAGCATCTTTAGAATTACTACAGTTAATTACTACAGTTAATCAGTTACAGTAAATGTATGTTTATAGGAAGGTGGTAAGGTGTGTATTCTTACCTGGAATTTGAGGTAGCCATCCATATTTTGATCTGTCATCAGGAGCCATCAGAGTACAGCTGTCTCTCTTAACCTCAGCTGTTTTGCTGTTCAGTTCCACAGACATCTGTCAGATTTATGTTCAGTGTTTTTCACCTGCCTGGTTTTCACTCACGTACTGAGTTTCCAAGTGTCGCATCCAACAATTTTTTTACTAATGTACAGTGAATAGTTGATACAGCAAAAATACAGGTCTTTTCCAAACAAAACTACCAAAAACTGGAAGGTTTGTTTGGAAAGGATCCCGCCTTGGGTTGAAGTCTTATTTAAAGCAGCAGTCTGGGATTTTTTTACATTAGTCATGAGCTGTTGTGGATACCAACTGTTAATCAACTGTTAAGATCCACTTTGCAGATTCATTTATATTTATAGTTTATACTTGCTTGTAAATGACCAGCGGTGTGTATTAGCAATGTATTTTAATCTGTGATTGCTTTTCAGTCTTATATTTGCATCAGCATTGCGGACTGAGTCTTTAAGAGTGGCACAGTTACAGGATAATCTGCCAAACTCTCAGCTTGCATTTCTAAGCTCATTAAGCCAAATTGTGATGCGATTATCAGAGACCCGTCTAAGACCAGTCAGTGAAAAGAAACAGAACATTTCAACTGTAAAAACAACACTTCTCTTGTCTGGTGCATGAATCATATGGAAGTTTAGAGATAACCAAGTTTAGTGAGGACAAAACCGTACACTTAATGATAAACCTGGACCGGGCAAACAGATCTGTGTCCAGTGGAGGTTCTGTTGTGATGGTTAACAACATTATTTTCTGCATAGGTGAAACGTATATTGTTCATCATTTTTTGACCATCCACTGCCATCAGAAACACTCAGCATTACAGTGGTAGATGTCATTTGTAAACCCACTGAGTGCATAGATGAGTGGCATGCATACAAGGGTTTCAACATGGTGTTCATCAGGTCGACCATGTAGGTCCAGTGGCCAAAGAATGGGTGGATGGTTGACCTCTGCAAAGCATTCTGACCAGAGAGGACACAACATATGGTAGTTTAGTAAATCATTTTGGTAATTTAAATGGATTAGTGAGCACCTGTTTTAATTGTCCTTATAGTTCTTGGTATAGTAGTTGCCTCAGATAATGAAAATGCAAAGACAGTGAGTCTGTCTATAAGACTCAGTATCTTTTTCAGTGACATAGCTTGCTCTTTTTACAAGAGATTTTTAATGTGAGGCTAAAGAAGAATGACTTTTCACAATAGTGTACTGATGTGTATGAGAAAGAACTACAGTATTTCCTCAGAGATTTTACACATGATATTGATATTGTGAGTAACATCTATTCATTTTTTACTCAGTATGTGTGTTCACACTTAGATAAGTGCTGTAAAGTGGTGGATGAAATCACAGTTACTTACATCTTAAATTTCAGTGATTGGACTTGGACACTGTAATATGCACATCAAATACTTTGGTATTTTCCAAAGCAAGAAGGGACAGAAAATGGATTATAAAGAAACATTATGGTAGCTCTGAAATGTATTTAATTAGAGCATAGAGGACTTGGTCTGTGTGGAACAGTGTTGATATAACTTCTCAAAGGGCACTGGGCTTAGTTCAGTTTTGTGTGGCTAGCAGTTAGAATCAATACAACCTGTGCAAAACCCTGTATCCTGTAAGATAAAAGGCTGATGGATGCTTTCCAGGCATCACGGAAATGAGTAAGGAAATTTTGAGAAGTGCAAATTTGACCCTGTTCTCTGTACAGGGAAACATATTTAGCATCTTCTGCAGCCCTCACATCCATCTCACAGCAAGACAGCAGAGATAACCCCTTTAAATATTTTATTATTTATTTAAGAAGAAATGGGAAAAAAAACATTTTGTACACATACATTTTACTTCAGGCAGAAAATAGAAATAAGAAATATTGTGAATTTTCTGTATCATTTTTAATGGATATATCACCTTTGCCATTTTATTTGATATATGAAATAGGAAAAAAAACAGTAGGCTATGTCTGAAAGGCTTGCTTGTTATGAAAATGTAAAATTACTCAATAACAGTTGTTAGCAGACAGTCTAGTATCTTCTATATGTCCAAGAAGATCAATGGTAATCAATGCAAAGAGCCTAAACTTCAACCCTGGCAGTTGACATTTGGGAAGCAGTAAGATAATGTGTATAAATATGAACATATGTGTTGTACTCTACAACATAATGGAAGGGCCTGAATCACATCAGCTGAAAAACCAATTTGTATGGCTGACCAAGGGACCTTAATCCTCACAGATCCATGGTATTTCAATACTACAAAGTGCATCATTCCATTCCCCATTTGAACGTGAGATCTCCACACAGTCCTCATCTCCGCTATTATTGGGTTCTCCGCTTTGCCAGAATCCCCCTCCTATCAGGTCAGACCCATCCACCCACTTCCATTTGTTCTCTTGCTGCATGTCAGACAGACCAATCCAGGTTCTGGTGTAAATTTTGGAAACAAAATCTAACTCATCTTTTGTGGTTATAATCACCAGATCAGCTCTTCTCTGTAGACAGTCTTTTCTGCTTTCTTCCCAGGTTTTAGCTGCTCCTTTATCAGAGGCATAGTAGCACTTGTTGTTGAACTTTATCCATCCTTGGTGGCAATTTCTCTCTAGAGAAAGTACTAATGAAGTTTAGTTATTCTGATATTGAAACCACTAAGATTTGGGGACCAGGTCCCATCTTTTAGTCATGTTATGAATAACTCAAAGTGACCACTCTGCACCACCTATCAAACTTTCAAAGGATTCTATTCAAGGTTCTATTTCTTGCTTAAGTATATTTCTTACCTGTTTTGCTGTGATTTAACCTTCTGACGTCCTCTTGTAGTTTGTCTCGACTTGCAGCCACAGCCTTGTATTGGCTCTGTAGCACGTCTAATTCTTTATTCAGGCTGCTGGAATTTCTCTTCAGCTGCTCTCGTTCATCTCTCAGAGCATCTCTGTCTTTTGTCAGATTATAAACCAGGTTTTCACACTCCATCAGACCAACTTGAAGCTTTTTCCAATGACTGATAGCACGGCCATCTGTAAGAAGTTCATTTAGAATCATTGAAAAACTGTGAAAATTATCTGGTGACCATTCAGACACACTGTTAAACTCACAGTATTGATATATACTGATGTGCCTCTGAATGCAGATTTTAAAAGCTGCATGCTTGAGATAAGATGAATACTGAGGATTCTGTTGTGTACTTATGTTCACTGTTGAGGCAGATTGTTACTCACTCTGGGCCACCAAGCCTAAAATCACCAGCAGCAGTAGAAATCCCAGACACACTGCAGCAGCTCCAATCCACCAGACTGAACAAACAAAAACCACAAACAAGCAATGATGTGTAATTTTGCTAGATGTTTTAATTACAGGTGTTAGTCCCTATCAATATTTCATCACATACATCTTAGCCTTTTTAGAATTACTACAGCTACTTTATTATAAGGTTTAATTATTTTGTCAGCCTCTATCTATCACATATATCTTAGCATTTTTAGAATTATTACAGTTAATCAGTTATAGTAAATGTATGTTTATAGGAAGGTGGTAAGGTGTGTATTCTTACCTAGACTTTGAGGTAGCCATGCAGATTTTGATCTGTCATCAGGAGCCATCAGAGTACAGCTGTCTCTTTTACCCTCCTCTGACTTGCTGTTAAATGCCACTGACATCTCTCAGATTTGTGTTCAGTGTCTTTCCCCTCCCTGGTTTTCACTCCCACACTGAGTTTCCGAGTGTTACATCTAACTGTTTTTATGAAGGTAAAATGATTTGCTGACAAAGTAAATACAAACCTCTTTTTTCAAAGGACCCCGCCTTGGGTTGAACTCTTATTTAAAGCAGCAGTGTGAGATTTTTTTTATTTTTTTTTTTTTTTACAATAGTTATGCGCTGTAGTGGATACCAACTGTTAATCACCAGTCAGACGCACTTTGCAGATTCATTTATATTTACAGTTTATACTTGCTTGTAAATGAGTAGCAGTGCGTAGTAGCAGTGCATTTTAACCTGTGGTTCCGTTCCTGTCTTTTATTTGCATCAGAATTGTGGACTGAGCCTTTAGAAATGGCACCGTTACAAGATCATCAGCAAATTCAGTGCTTGAATTTCCTGTGAAAAATAACAGGATGTCAGCTGTCCTGATGTTGGTTTATTGATGCTTGGGTATAGTTAATTTGGAAGAGCAGTTTTTATACACTTAAAATCACTTGTTCATAGCAAACTGCGTAACTAACCAGGGACAATAAATACATATACATTTTTTATAATGTCAGCTTGAAGGTCCACTTACCCATTTTTCAGAGCTTTTAGGCACACGTTCAATAAATAGAGCTGGCTCAGGTATCATCACATGACCAAAGGGGGACACATATGAGAGGGAGATCATGACCCATCTTGGTCTTTGATGCTGATGTAAATGCACCATATGGGGAAAAGTAGATGCTATGTAGTGTAGCGATAATTTGCTCATTGGCAACATATTGCAAAGACTTGAAAGTGACACTAAGCCAAAGTGATTATCAGAGACCTGTCTGATTTCAGTTGAAAAAATGACACCTCTCTGGTCCTAGTGACAAAACCTTCCACTTTACAGTAATATAAACAATATTATTTCCTGCAGAGGTGAAACATATGCTGGCCAACTAGTGGGTGGGTGGTTGTCTGGCGTAGGAGGACCAGAGGATCACACCTCTCAGAGCCAGAGAGTGGGTGGACACAACATCAGGTTTGGGTCCTATACTAATCAAGTAATCTGAAAAACAAAATACACAGTATGTAGGATATTCAGCCTGTGTATAATGACACAAAACCACCACACAACTCAGTGAACACCTTGAAATATTATCTCGATTGTGCTTTGAAATTGTTATGGCCAACACAGGCTGTGGATGTGTAATGTTACAAAACAGATATTACTATCAGATAATCAAGAGCCCAACACTACTGCACTCAGTGAATGGCCGATAATCCATCTACCCATCTGAGTAGCATATATCCCAATGAGCCTAACTTCAACTAGTGGCCTATAAAAGGGCAGCTAGGGAGTATCAGAGTTATAGAGCAAAACGGGAGACATTAAGTCTGCTGCTGCTGTGTGGCTCACCTTACAGCGGAACTGAAGAGACATTCACAGAAAGAGTGTACACACACGAGGAGATACTAAACCATCTGGCAGAAAGCAAAGGGGAACAGGGGCAGTAATTAAACAGGTTGGACAAGCAGGAACAGCAGGGGCAGGTAAGGAAGTGGGGACCAGGTGAGGATAATCAAAGGGGCGGGAAACACACAAGGGTGGGAACTGTAGAGACTGACAGAGAAGTATACAAAATAAAACAGGCAACCAGGCCATGAAACAACATAATAAGAGGTAACATAGACAGGAAAAAGCAACACATTAGTTATGCATTTACACTTGTGTGTCTGTCAGCAGGCTATATGTGTATTTGCATCGGGGGCTGGATAAAATGAGGGGAATGCCCCAACTTCCAAAAGCTGATGTATGCTGAAGTGTTTAACAGAACAACAGCTCAACAGATAATTAATCAAGAACAATTTTAATTATCATTTAGTTCTTTCTTTTTAGTTCGAGCGTGTTTTATGTTATAAAATGTTAATAAGTAATCAATGCATTACATAAATCATCTCATTTACTCATGATGATGCAGCAGTAGGTGTCCCTCTTCCTCCTCCCACTGTTCCTCCTCCTCTTCTCCTGCTCTTTGGGAACTCACAGATGAAAAACATGGTGGCCTCACACTCAACATGACCCCATGTTCCAGTGCTGAGCAGCTCCACACAGCTGGAGTTTGTGGTTGGAGATAATCTGGAATTTAGTTCCTCCTCTTGACTCCAGCCAGCAAATCCCTGCAAAGGGCTGGAGTCTGCATAGACATACATGCTTGTTCCATTCTGACAACAAGAACATAGGAGAGAAATATTTGGGAGATTTTTCACAACAGTAAAATAGCTTCTCATCATTTCATCAGGTTACAGAAGAATTTGGCCCTGGATACTCATCCTTCTTTAGAAAGGAAATTAAAATAGTGATGAAGAGGACAGTTTTTCACACAAATCTTCATCATTGGTTATTCAGAAAAGTTTCCAACTGCTTAAGACTCATATTTCTGTGGGTTTGCTATGGATTCTTGTTTTATTTGTAATGCATCTGTAAGAATCTTAAACTCTCTTCACCCTGAGCAAGAACTGATGACTAATCTGCATCTACTTAAGACCAAAAACTGCAACTCCACCCTCTGCAGTGTGTGTGTGTGTGCATTATGTTCTGCTGGGGACCACTTACCGTGTCCTTGCTTTGGGCCTGCACTCCTATGTAAACTCTTGTCAGTCCTGCCTGACTGACATAGTCTGCCATGAGACGGTTGGTGTTGGTGGTTTTTGGCATGGCCAGGGCACCTCCTCTCAGCTTGCAGTTCATTGAAGCCTCCCTGAACCTCTTAGGCTCCTTCACCAGCAGGTAGTACCTCTCCTCTGTTTCCTTCAGCCCCAGGATGACTGCACAGGGCAAGATTAAAGGTTGTATTTATTTATTATTTCCCATCACAACTGACTGTGTTTTTCTTCACATAGGTCGACAGATTAAAAGTCAGTGGGCCACAATGTGGCAGTAAACTTTTCTATAGCAGGTCAAACCTAGGTCTGTTGTGTCAACCTCTGTGTCAAGTTCAGCCACATGATTGATGGGGCATTAAGAGGACAATGTGAAACAAAATGAGGACATCTTTATATTGTATCTCTATGGCAACTCCACTGGCCTTGTCTGATGTGAAAAAAAAATTGATAGAGAGAGGCCTGTGTTGTGTCTTGTTGTCAAAGTTCATGCCAGTCATATGCACAGGAAGGAAAAAACAAAAGTCGTTTCTATCTTTAGTGCTGCATGTTAAGGATATTCAGTTTTCTTACTGCCACGTGTACGCTAAACTGTAGCAATCACACCATAAAGGACTCACCATTTTTCATGAACTTGACAGCATTCCTCAGCTTGCCTGTATTGACATCCAGCTGTCCAACCACCTTTCTGTACCTGCCACAGTCACATGTGGTGCCTGCAAGGGTGAGCACAGGATTTCAGTGTCTATAGTATTGAATGGCACAGAATCACCTTACTGCAATATGACAGTGACAAAATTACAGCCCAGGCCTATAATACCACATGTCTATAGTCACTTTATGCAGCTGTGTCCTTTGCATAGTAAACACATCCTCCTCCCTCCCTCCTGAGTTAATTCAAATAATGTTAATACCAGTCAATGATGCAATGATTTCTATGAGGTTTTATTATGTGTACACGGAGCAGAACATATCAGGACAGTGACACAATTTCCTTGTTTTGGCTCTGGCACATTGGACTTTAAATGAAACAGTGATGATGAGGTTAAAATCCTGGCTCTAAGCTTTAATTAGCTGGCTTTTTAAATTCACTTCAGATGAGCGGCATAGGAACTGTAGCTCCTCTCATATTTAGTTTTCCAATTTTAGGAGACAGAAAGTATAAAGTCATTATAATTTAATATTTAGTTGTACTTTTACTGGCTGAAGTCTTTTTCCCGCGGACATCAGCCAACACTCGTTATTTTCCCTGGTGATGCTCTGCCAGGCCTGCACTGCAGGCATGCTTGTCTCTGGACTTTTTCCTCTCAGTCTGGTCTTCAGCAAAAGAAACATGTGATTAGGATCAGTCAGGTGGTCTGACTTGTCAAACAGTTCACTGTTTCACCATAGAAAATATATTGTACGTATAAAATGGGCTACTGACATACACTATTCAACCAAATTGGATTTATATACCTTCAAACTCACTTAAAGCTAAAGGTCAGCACTCATTACATCTCAAATCCAGTGTGCTTGACTACACAGCCAAAACACTGAAAAACTTATAATTGTCCTAATACATCCTTCTGATTGCAGTGTATTTAATGCCGGACTATAACACAGCAGCAGTAGGGAGCATCCCAAAGAGTGTCTAGAGTGACTTTATAGGTCTCAAAGAATGTTGTTTGTTTTCCTTATAGCAGTAACTGACTGGAATATAGTTTCTATATTTACTAGTTCAAACCCACTTACAAGACTGGACATTTCATGGAAACAGAAATGTTTTCTGTCTAGCTGTTTATTTTTACATATAAAATTGCTGTAACATCATCATATTGGTCTGTGGGGAACAGAATGAGGTTATAGTCTTGCATACAACTTGAAAACAAGCAGTGTCTGTGCACTGTGAGCTCACTCACCTGGTTTCCCTTTTAGACCGGAAGGCCCATCCAAACCTGTATCACCTTTGTCACCTACAGAGGAATAGATAACACAGATTACGATTACAACATCTGTGATGCTGGTAACTCATTTTCCTTGTTATTAAATAAAAATGTAAATAGATAATACGGTGCCATCACTGACCATCTACCAATGGTTTGACTTGTGGACAGCTGACTTGTGTTATTAATTATACTGTGTTGTAGTTCCAAAACATTGCCACCAGATGGCTGTATCATACATAAAACATTTTCAAAATGGTCGCACACAGGTTCAGACTGACTTAATATTTACACTTACAGTAGGCCCAACTACAGCTCTGCTGTGGAAATTAACCCAACTGGCAGTTGCACATTTTGGGGAAGTGGGCTGCAGTACAAACATCACAACAGACTGGTGTTGTATGAGGAAGAGCCACAACAGACTCACTGTACCGATACAATCTGACCAGCCTGAGGGGTTTTTTGAGTACCCTGACAAAAATGTGAAAACACTAACAAATAAGTGAAAAGTAAACATTTCTAGCTTCGGACTTAACTTCTTATCCTGTTGTACTGTAGCTCCATGGGTTATTAAATAAAATACTACCAGATTGTTATGGTGCAGTTCAGTGAGCATACAGTATAATGCCCCCAAACAACCCTACTGCTCTTACCTGGTTCTATATGAACTAAGTAATCACATGCGGTTTTAAAGTTTGCACAGTAGCTCTGGACAGTTCTTTTGCCTGAACAAGCTCTGTAGATACTCTAATAATACACATGCATGCACTGAATTATAGCAGATAGAGACAACACTTGCTCATGTACTAGAATAATCTTATATATATCTTAGATATCAATTTCACTAATGCAGACATGAACATTTTTTTTATGTGAATGGCCCTTTAGCATGATCAGTATTCTGTAAAAGAGTAGCTGAATTTTAGTTTGTGATTCTGCTTAAGCCAACATTGGCCTGAAAACCTGTTGTTTTCCAGGTGTTTTATGAGCTACAGGCGCTCAGGATCAAGGAAAATCCAAACCTGTGACCTCACTCCTTTGACTGCGATGGCTGATGCACAGCCACTTTCCTGTAAGCACATTAAACATAATGAATACTGAGAAAAGTGAATGCTTAGGAAGGCAGGAGAACGGGACTGCCCATAAAAATAAAAGTAAAGATAGAAATTGTTTCAACCACCCTGGGCAAAGCAACTGGATGACATCATACCGTAGGATTACGTTTTCTTCTATCTTTGGATGTGATAACTTGAAACATAAAGGAAATGGGGAAAATACAACCTTTTTAAGGAAACTGCAGTTGGCTTGAAACAATTCCTCCTTGTGTGTATTAGTCTTGGGACTTATTAAGTTTGCCGATTTTGTAGAAAAGTCCATTCCACTTATTTTAATGTTTGGAGTCTATGGTTATGGCACAGCAGTCCAAGCTGCGGAGGAGTTCGGGAAACAAGATTTCTTCTTTCAGGCAATTATAAAGGAGAAAATCACAGCTACATTATTTTGCCATTTTTGTAGCCTGTTGTTGACAACTACAGGCTTTTTCCTGCATGTTGAAAACATTTGCTGGCAGTGGAACAAGGACAAAGTTACACGCATGATAGTTACAAAGCCCATAAATCTTTTTCTCTTTTTGGGAAAGATGTTTTTTTTAACATGCTGAGGACTGGAAGCTTTGCTCTTGATGCACTCTCTTGTTTGATCGCTGTGTGCAATATGTTTCAGTTAGTAATGATAATGAAAATGGATAAGGCCTGTGTTTACACTGTATTATAGAGTAAACAGAGAAGGAGAGAATGATAGAGAGGTAGAGACAGACACAGCATTTACATTCAAACTACATACAGAAACAAACTTTAGATTTAAAAAAACAATACTGTTGTCTTGTATTGATATTGTTTTACCTTTGTCTCCAATAGGTCCCATTTTTCCTGTGTGGCCCATCTGTCCTCTAAGTCCCTTCTCTCCTGGCACTCCTGGGGGAAAAAACATGGTAAATAAATCTCATGATCTCAGTTTGATAATGATGTGTTCCAACCCAACACAGTGTGCCTTATACACCTGGTATCGCTCTAAAACCTCACATTTTATCATAGGTAAATATTGTATATATCACTTTACATTATATTATATAAAGGGTCCAAATAATCATAAACTTTAGGCATTTGCCACATTCTGTCATTCAGGTTTGTTATTCTTACAACTATGACTGTATCATGGCTTTCATAATTTTTCTATTGTTTCTTGATTATTTTGTTGTTTTCAAGCCTAATCAATATGATTGCATGCTCCCATCTCATCTTTTTGAAATTAGCTCTGAGAGCCCTGGGGGTTTTTTCCAACAATTTCTGAATTGTTTGGTTCTAAACTGAGTGAGTGATTATTATGATTATTATGCCAGTAAGCAAATTGGGGGAGAAAGATGCTGATTTATTGTGGGCACAAACTAAAGTTCTTTGTATTGAGATTCTGTTCTTGTAGAGTGAAGATAGTAAATGTGTGTTGTTGCAGAATTTTTTATTATTTTTATTATTTTCAGTTACTCTTTGCATGTGTAATCAACTATGTTCTGGTACACTGAACATCCTGTGAGGAGATTTTTTTTTATTTGTAAACATCTGTATTGATTGACTATTGTTGCCTTATACTTTTTTGATGCTATTGTTGTCATCACAATAACTGCAGCTGATTACAATCCTCTGTAATCTGATTACTATCATCTGTCTGACTGTCTTTAGTTTGTCAGATAGAAGAACTATCTGAGAAACTGAGAAAGTTAAGGCATGATATTGGGTGTTACAGTGAAAGTACAGGAGAACGGAGAATATCAGAGTGAGCGAGTGAGATATTGTGTGTATGTCTGTCTGTTTGTGTGTGTGTGTGTGTGTGGGAAAACTACAGAACAGACTGAGGTTTTCTGCCAGCACTTGAATGAGTATTTCCTCAGGAAACTATTCAACTGGAAATTGATGGCGTTTGAAATACTAAGTGACGCATTGGAGAGGCCTATCGCTATTAGAGGGATTTGCCACACACACATACACACACACACACACACACACACACACACACACACACACACAACAGCCAGCTATTCACTACCATTTCCCATTTTGCACTTTGTCATGTTGATGTTCTGCTTGATGATTTGTGAGAAGTGTTGGCAGAGGGTGTGAGGTCTTATGGATTGTGTGAGGTCCAGTTGACTCCATAAAGCCCATGCTTTTGGGAAATTTCACTGTTCACTATAATCTGTGTACGATTTTGGCGTAATTTTCTGTGTGAATGCCTGAGAAGCACAATCACAAAGTAAACATTTTTACAATACTGACCTGAGAGAGATTGTGAACAGTGATTAAAGGTGTTTGTTTTTTGCTATGTGAAGACATTTCATCTGTTGGGCTCATGTTGTTCCTTGTGCGTCTATAAAAGTTGATTAATGTTGTTTTCGCAGTGCTTATGCTCGCCAGTTAAACTGTCTATCTAAACGTCCAGATAACAGTTCTTCCTATCACTGCAGTCACTCTTTATAATGGCCAACCCCTCCAACTGGTTTAACGTCTGGATTCTCCAGCTGCTGGAGGATAAAGGAGGTGAAGGCCACATTTTTCACTGTAATTATGGAGCCTGAGACACACTTTAATGAACCTTAAGCTATTTCAAAAACATATCTGTGCTGGCTTCAACAGATGTTTTAAAAGCCTACTTAAAACAACAGATTAAAATGATAAGCAGACTGTAGATCATTCATTGTGCATTGCTTGCTCAGTCATAATAAGCAAATACTGATACTGGCATTACTGCTATTTAGGGTCCAGTGGACACTGGAAAGAGAACTGGGCTTCATGAAACATGGGCTATGAGCCAGATTTTCCACTAGTTGTGCCTACGCTTCACTGCTAGCTGTCCCAACAGGTTCTTCACAAGAATTAAGAACATTACATAGCACCAGACTCTGCTATCTATAGCACTGAAATTCCAACCTCAATAATAGGTTTGAGTAAAGCAGAATTAACAAATGTAAAGAAAATCATAAAAAAAAGAAAGAAAAGGAAAAAAAAGAAAAAATCAAGCTTAGCTGTTTGTTGACATTAATAAGGTTGGAGCAACAAATTGTTGTTGTTGCCCACGGGAGCATTAACGGTCATGTATTCCCTTTTAACATTCCAAAATTAAGCAACTGTTTCCTGTAAAAGGGCCTAAATTAAGACGGGGAATACATGCGTCATTTGTTGAGCTGCTGACATACTGCAGTTACAAAATCACCATAAAAACCTACGTTCATGCCTACAGTAAGCATACACATGCAAAAAAAACCATAATGACTGGGTTTGCTATAGTGTTGAAAAATATCCGCAAAGTTGAAAAGTTGAAAAAGGTTCATATATGTCTACATATTTTCTTACTTCTGGAAATGACTCAAAATGTCCTGGCATTTGTCTTTCACACAGTCTGACGGGTGAAGTGTGTATCTGTTGTTGTGTGCATGCATGCGTGTGTGTGTGTGTGTGACCTCTGTGTGAAGTTATTGAATTAAGCAAACATCTGCAGAGAACAGGAGGACAGCCAGGAACCAGTGTTTAGTGTGTGTGCCTGTGTATTTAGTTATACATTGTGTGTTTTTATGTCTATGTGCATGTAGATCTGCTTCCCTGTGTCTATATGCTTAAATTCCTCGTGTGTGTAAAGTACATTGTATGTATGCCTCAGTGTGTGAGTATGTGGGAGTGTGTGCAGACATCTGTGTACACTATATGCCTGATTGGTTGGCCGCCTAGACTACCAGACCAGTTGGAACACATATGGCGAAGCGGGACGCCGCTGCTTTCCTCAGCAGCAATTAACACGTCTGTTTTCTCCACAGAAACGCAGCAGTACAGGGCTGTCTGCCTGTCTATCAGAGAGCAGAGCAGGCCTCTGTATCTCCCACATGGCAAAGCAAAGCAATGTGTCTACAGCAGGAAAAAGCAAAAGCTGCTGCCAGGGCAGAGTCACACAGGCTCTCTATGCAGAGGTCAGACTTGTTGTTTGTCCATGTTACATCAGGAATGCAAATTATATTTTTGAGTCAAAGAGGGATGATATCAGACTTAACAGTTCAGTGTGAATGTGATGAAATGCAACCTTCCTGCTCATCACTTCTCTTTTTTCCACCTTTGACTGTCTTAAGCACATGGGGGAAAATTCTACTAATGCTCCTGTTGCTGTTGATTTGTTAAGTTCTGTTAAAAGATTTTGAAAATTGCCAATGAGAACATGACTGAACACTCACTACATTGGCAGTGTGAGCATCATTTTTAACTGTCCATCATGAGTGCAGTAACAATGCAGTAGTGTAGACTTTTTACAGGGAAGTGTCTTGTTTTAGTCCCCATTCCTACTTTTCAGTAGCTGGTTTACGACTAAATAAACCACCAGTTGATCTCCTTTCTCCCCTCCATACAGAGTAGGAAAGATGCCAGATACCTGGAAATCCTGGTGGTCCATTCTTCCCCAGTTTTCCCTGATCCCCCTCCTCGCCGACCTCACCTTGATCCCCTGGATTTAAAAAAAAAAAAAAAAAAGACAGTGAAGAGGAGTATGAACTTGAATTTGTCCAAACAGGCATACTATGAAAAGAGAGCATATTCCCCATCATATTTCATACACTGTTCAGGAGGAGCCTGTCACAGACATGCTGGTAAGATACCTGAATATACTGTATGCAGCAGTGTACAGCTGGCCTGCTTACCCACTGTGGAAGGGGTTAAATCTGCATATTCCCACTGGCATAGATGGAGTATCAAAGCCATCACAGGATGATGATACATTAGAGCAACTATCAGTTGGCCTAGAACTACTATAGTATAGTGAGTGTTTATGTATGCGTTCAGCATAAAAGTATCAATGACACCAAGATTTCTCAGAGTTGAGAAACAGAAATGAGGTGAAGGAGAAATATCTCTGGTGGGTCCAGAGGGCTCAAAAAACTCTTGGCAAAAAAATTCTTGAGAGGTTTCTGAGTGTCTATTAGAGCTGTAATTTCACCACAGCTGGTGATGCCAACAGCACTTTATATCTTGTTAAGTGCCGGGCTTTGAAACGATGGATTGTAACAAACCCCCTCTAATAGCCTGGAGGAAAAATTGATTATTCAATTTTGCAGTCTGTGTAGACATTTTCAAGCAACCTAAATCACTGCATTTTAAAATGATTCTGCCTGCATAAAATTCTTTCCTGTTGTGGACTAGTGAAATGAAACCATGTACGGTAAAATTACTAGCATACCTTATGTATGATTAAGGTGTCAAACTACATTGAGCTCTTCAATGTCAGATACAGTATACTCTGGCAGCGATTTTACATGTTAGCAAGCCATAGGATCTGTTAATTCAATAGTTCAGGAAACGTTAATTCAAAGTTTTATGTCACCAAACTGTCAAAATTGTTAAACAAATGGAACTGAAGTGTTTTGACCCAGAGTGTCCAATGCTCCCACATCTTAATAACACATAAAATGCTGGTAAATGCATTAAAAAAATGCTGAAGTCACAGTGCCAGTAAATGTAGTAAAAGTATGTTTGTTTAAAAAGTTGTGTGGGGATTTTTGGGGGTATGAAACATAGAAAACTTCTTGTCTGACACCCACTCAGATAGGCAGGCGTGAGAACACTGTAGTCAGTATTATCTAGGATGAGTCTTGTATAAATAATTAGTTCGGTTTAGTGGCAGCTGTCTAAATACACACTGTTACAGTGGAATTTTCTTACTGATACAGAAAATTCAGTGAACAGCTGACACAAGTGCTCACTTCCTAGTGAGTGTATGTGATGTTAGTTCTGACTTAGTTTTTTTAAAGATTATTTTGTGGACATTTTAATTTGATAGTGACAGTGAAGACAGACAGGAAATGTGGGGAAAGACAGGAGGGAAATGATGCACAGCAAATGGTCCTGCGGGCAGGGAATCTAACCGGAGACTCACTGTTCAGGACATTTACACACATGTGGTATGCTCCTGAACCACTTGGTTATTGGGTCCTATCAATGGCCTGATTTACACTTGGGACATTTTTTTCTTTTTTTACTTGACAGGTTTCTGATCTCAGTTTCTGCCCGTTAGCTCCTGAAGCAACATATCTCTAACTCTTTTAAGGCAGAACTAAAAGCCATGTTTTTCAGTAGCGTGAATGGAGCTGAAAACAATGGAGCTTAGCTTAACTGTGTGTTTTATTAGGTCTGTCTGTCTGAATCAGCGGGGGAACAAGCTACTGGATGTCATAAATGGAAAACACACACAGGGAGGCATTCCCTCCAAAAGACTATGGGGTAGCAGACTGCTAGCTAATAAACTGCAGGACATTACATGCTTGGTACCTTTATCATCAGCTCTGTAAACCCTGAAGCCTATTATTGGTGTTTCCTCACAATTTTCCACTCCACTTTTTTGTCTGACACATACAAATTAAATGTATCAAACAAAACAAACGTCCACAGTAAGGACATTTTCAGTAACGTGTACACATTTATGGTGAGGTCATAAACTTAAATTGCCTTATCTCCAAACAATAGTAAAGATTGGAAGCAGCCAAGAACCCAAACAGCATTTACTATTATAGCTACGTGCACTGTACTATACAGTATAAGTTCATCTTTGAACATTTATTTGCTTTATTTAACATTGAATGATTAATGTTAAACCTCTGCTCTTGGACAAACTTTTACAATTGTAAATTTTACTTGACCTGTGCGGTCAGTAGGATAAATGGTTTATAAACCTGCAGAGTAGTTTACAGTAAACATTAACACACAGACACACACATACAGGGACGTGGGTTACCTTTAGCTCCAGGCAGGAGGGAATTGGTGCAAACCTCTGGAGAGGCAGAGATGTAGCTGAATGTGGCCGCGCACACACAGAGCGCCAACAGTCCTGTGCTGCATCTTCTTGCCATCATCTCCTAATTATTACTGACCAGCGATGAAGATCCCTGACTTTAGATTTGTTTTAATAGGAAGCTGTTTGTGCTGCGAAAAGTATCTCAGTATGCAGCTAGTGACAGTTTTAACTGCAGGACTAGAGGATCAGTGCTGAACTAATAAGCAAACGTGCTGCACAGACAATCAGAAACACACACACACACACTTGTTTATAGAGTCTTATCAGTCACTTGTCATAATGTCAAACAACATTTAACAGAGTACATTCCTCTGTATCTCTTGCCCCTTGGAATTTAAAACTGTTTAGGTACAGCTCATACCATAATCAAGATACATACAATGTAACATACTTATTTTATTATTATTTATATTTATTATGTTTCATAATTTAATACTTTGACTTTTAAGAATGGTACTCCTGATCAAGAGACTCAAGAGTCTTGTGGCCTTGTGCATTTTTTATATCCTTTGCCATTTCATATGAGTGTGTTAAAATATATGCACTATACAGTGTAGTGCCCTCAGATATACCCACAGTGGAGTGAAAAAAAGTTAGTATCTGGAGCATGTTCACATTGGGAAATCACACAATGCAGTGCTTTGCATCTGACAGATGTTTAAAGTAGAATTTTGTCACAGATGATATGGAATCCTCTGAAATCTCAATGTACTACTCACTACGGAGACACAGCCGGAGACACCGTGATAGTCGACAAAACAGAGATGAGAAAAATGTCCACAAGCCACATTTTAAACGATATTTAATGTTCATCCACTTCCCTGCTCTTCACAGTTATTTTTCAAGTGCCTTTACCATGTCGTGTGGCAGTTGCAATATTTCCCTTGTCATAGTCATTTTTTTTATTTTAGTTGTGTACAATGAAACAGATTGTTTTGGTTGGAAAGACTTGGTTTGGTACATGACCATGGAACTGTAGCTGTTAGTTGAAATTTGTATTTTTGGAGAGGAAATGTGGAACTCAGAGGAGAAGAAGTTACACCCCTGTTCATCATCTGCACATTGTTTGGCATAATTCATCAATATGATCATGCTGCAACTGCACAGTAACACATGCTACAAGACAGTGTTTTTTGCGCTGTATGCCCATGTGCTTTAATAACAACTGTTGAAGTGAAAATAAGTACTATGCACTATTTAACATATTTCCGTACACATATTCTGAATGAAAATGAATTCATTGTGACATACTAAAGATTTCTGATGAATCATCTTAAAGATAATGTAATTATTTAGGCTAAATAGAGACAGCACAGTGTTTAATAGTAGACATGCCTGTGTCAAAAGCGACTGGGATGTTTTCTTATCAACAACAAGGGAGTAGCACCTCTGGGCCTGGGCCTCTTTTCTCCCTCCTCCTCTCCTCTTTTACTCTTCCTTCCACCCTTCAGACCACAAACCATTTGGTGGGAGAGGTTTATGCTTGAACACATACACACACACACAAACACAGATGATCATTATGTACATGCACTTATGCACAAACGCACATGCCCACAAACACACAAGAAAAAAAAAGTGCATGAGAACAAAAATGCTTCGTGCACGCAGATTCTTGCATAATTGCATCCTCTGGTTTGTCACTATGTGATGAAAACATACAAGGATTAGAGGGTTTGGAGGTCTTGGAGGGACAGAGAGAAAGCAGGGAGGGTGGGTGGCAAAAGAGAGGAAAAGAGACAGGAAAGGATAATGAGAGAATGAGAAATAATTTGATAAGACGACAGAGAAAGACAAGAGACAGAGCAAGGAATAACAAGTAAGGAAGAGTGTGTGGTCAGAGCCACATGTCTTGGCACAAAGAGGGATCTCCTTATTCAATAGCTATGCTTCCAGGGATGTCTTCAGCTCGCCATCAGTGAGACAAGTCATCGGGGGCGTTAGTATGTTCTGCTCTTTGAAGTAAAGGGAGGCGCTGATGTTATTAAGAGACTAATAATTGAGAAAAACAGGGAGATTCATCTTAATCAGAAATGGTGCTGTCGTTCCCCAAGGGTCTGAGCTGGCTAGTCGTCACTTTGAAAAGCGGCCATTTTGAGGAGAAGAGTGAAATGCTTCATTGCTTTTAATGCGGTTGGCCTGTTTTAACATTATTTGTATTTACAGACAAAAATCTTTCAAACACATCCAGTATTGGCTCTGAAATGACAGCACATTCTTCCCCCTACAGTCAAGTTACAACTTTTTTCAGCTGTTGCAAACGCTGTGCTTTTCAAAGGAGATAATATAGGCCTGTCACATGTTGGACAAGTCATAGCATAGTCATTAATCAATTCGTGGTGCTGATTGTGATGTTTGTTTCTTTTGGACTATCTTTGAAAAACATTTCCAGTCACACACACAGGCTTGAAAATACTTCAGGCCTCACAGACTCAATATCAGTAACAGAATTTGACAAAAGTTTTATTTGGCTTCTTCCACTGTTTGCTCCAAGCTTCGAAGTCTATATCATTCCTGCTAAGGAATTTGTTGATGTTGAGAGCTGTGTATTTTGGTACGAGAGCTATTTTATGGCTTTTATGGCTCTGGCATTTGGTGTTGCAGATGTTAACTGGCTAGCTGGTGTGGCTTGACGTGGTGAAAATTTAAAAGAAACAACCAATTTCAACAGCAAACGTGTGTGACCAGTGAAAAATAAATAAATTAATAAAAAGTCATAACCTTGCTGCAACTGAGACGCTGAGGAGAGTGGTGAGAGTGAACCAAAATCAGTAAAGCTGCCAGCTGTAAAACCATTGTTTTGGTTTTTGTAAAACCATTGTTTTGGTTTTACAGCTGGCTGAACGATTTTAGCTGAACGATGCTAAAATGTGCCATAGAGGTTAGAGGAATAATTCTCTGGGGGTTTGTCACCATGAGTGACATCTTTCACATACTAGTAATATAATGTAACATAATGTCAAATAATAATATAAAAATGTTGATTTGCTGCTCAGACATGGAACTTGTGCTAAAAACATTGGAGTATTTATTCAACTTTCTATTTAAAATTCAAGGTTCAAGATAAAACATAACTGTTAATGGTACTGAGATAATATGGAGAGCTCATATGCATAGTGGTAGACAGTGTGTGCTCTGTGTGTGTGTGTTTGTACCATCAGTTATTAATCATCCTCTCATTTTTTGTGGATTGATACACTGTTTCAGTCAAGGTCTGGGAAAGTGCAGCATTCCTACTCTGTGAGGGCACCACACACACACACACACACACACACACACACACACATATTCACACACACACACATATACATAGGAACACCCCTGCTATCCTGAAGGCTAATTGTTTACATGTGGTTTGGATTGCGTTCTCTAATTAAGAACGTGATTCACACTCCTGGATTGAGGGTTGACTCCATAGTGGTAACCACACCACAAAACAGCCCTGTTTTCTCTGCTGCTTTAAAACCCACTTACAACGCTGGAAGTACCATTCGTATTTTAAAACAGCCAAAGTAGCAAAAACTGCCCATATGTGTGTCAATGACAAATCCGTCAACAGCAACTTCAGCATATAAAATATTTACCTAACCTCTACTCTCAACCACATTAACTTACTGTAGGGCATGAGTGTCATGATTGGCCCAGTAAATGTTGTGGAAGTGGCTGTGCTGCCTGTGTTTCCTGGTATTTAATGGGAATTCAGGCACAGACAAAGCTGTTTCTTGGGAAAACACACAACAAACAGTGGTGACAACCAAAGTCATACACTGTGTGATGTTTCCCTTTTGTTTTTATGATTTCATTTTTCTGTGCAAGTGAGTCAGATGATTTCCACTATCACCCGACTGATCCTCACCAGGAATCAATTAAAGTCGTGTTCCAGTTTGCTTCAGCACTTAATCTGCTGGCTTTGCAAGCAGTCAACCATGAGCGCTGGTGGTCTTGGTGATCAGAAGGGCTGTCTCTGAAAAGCCTAAAATAAAGAGTTCAATTGTGAAAATCTGGGACTGACAAGTATATTGACATGCAAAATACTGGGACATTTGGAAGTCATATCAACGCGTCAACAAATACTAGTTGGTTTCCTAACAAGCAGAGGGCCTTAAACATTCAAAAGGCAGTTGCATACATTGTTATGTTTCAGCAGTTCAGAGTTCATCCAGACACCAATAACAACCCAGTCTGGCTTGGAAAGCTAAGCGAGGAGAGGAATCTCATGATGGATTTTGAAAACTGTACACGCAAAACAACAGTATTTATGAGGACAGACTCATCTGTGGTTTCAAAGTATTGACTGATGTAATGTAAGAGGCATTTTTCTCTAAAATGGATTTTACAGTATACTGTGACATTATGTAAGGCTGAATTTGAGTCCAAGCTTCCAAGCATCTGAATGAATCACATTTTGAGGAGATACAGTAAATAAACTGTTGTGTATTGATTCAAATTAAACACAAGGGTAAAAAGTCTTCCAAGATCTGTACGTCTATATCTGATGCACTGGCAATCATGGAAAGACCCACTTCACTTTGCACCTTCCATCTGAGACTGAAAACTCATCTCACGTCTCTTTTTTTCCCATGAAACATTCTTCCCACACGGTGATTTCCCTTTTGTACTCATTGTGATTGCTTTTAAAAAAAAAAACATAAGAAACCCTTCTCTATCACCAAAGTATGTAAAATAAGCAAACTCACAGATTATTTATCGCTACTGTCTGGCCTGGGTGTGAACCACATCACTGGGCACATATATCAAAACCAAATCTTAATGCCTTTTCTATAGAAAAAATGCACTTATAGACAACCACTTATAAATATACAACTGCCTTCCTCAGTGTAGTCTTACTAGAACAGACCATACGGGCAAATAAATATAAAGGACTATGCACAAATTGCAAACTGTCTAAGCCACACAAGGTCGTTTTGGCGTTGGGGAATGAGCACTCTGCTGTGAGTGAAAAACAACATTTTCATATGTTAATAATTTTGTTCGTAAGGCCCTTAATCTGTTCAGAGTCACATGGCATGCCGGGATAGGCAGATTGAGCCTATCCTAGCACACAATGGACAAGAAGCAGAGTAAACAGTGGACAGGTTGGCAGTCTATCACACAGCCAGAGGAGAGTTTTCGGTCTTTCTGGGGTCAAAAAACAGCTGGTTGTGCCTTTTAGACTCAAAGCATATGTCTTGGATGATACCAGTGGTTGCAAGGCATCTGATTAAACTAGTTTATAAGAGAAACAGATTGTCTTTCCTGCATGAAGTGGAGGGTTATATCACTTGTCCATCCTGAAATCCCTGTGGAATCTGGGGGGGTAAAATGAATTGAGCTGAATGTGTTGAAAATACTGGTGTGGAGGTGGAGAGCTCAAATAAGGAGGAGTGGCACTACCCACGTAAAGTCAGTATGCTGAAGCTGCCAGTATGCTTCATCAGGACTGCTTGTTTGATGATTGGACCACTTTGGAAACCCCCTCCCTCCACACCTTTCCAGTGGCAGAATTGGTGGGACAGTGTCTGACAATTTCTGTAACTTTCCAAAACCAACAATCCGACATTCAAACTAACCTCATGCTGTGATTGGTCAGCTGCGTGGAGGTGAGAAAGGAACCATGGTTTGAGCTTCTCTCTCTCTCTCTAAACCACTTTTGAGTTCCGATGTGGGTGGTCAAACAGTGCTTGGATGCTGTGGTGGTGGTTATAGAAAATTAGGTATCTATTAGAACTTTGAATAAGTTCATCCCATCTCATTTATCTTTAAGTGGACCTGTTGATGGAGTTCTCAGAGGTAGAGTTCTTAATCCTGGCCTTGTTTAAATAAGTGGGAAGCAAAGAAAATGCCAGAATAAGCTTTGCATGCAGGTTTTTGACTGCTCCTCACTGTTGATTGTGCAATTTTGAGAGCAGTTACACATACAAAAATCTCCTCAGGTGACCAAGTTCAACAATTTCAGAAAAACAAACAGATATCAGAAACAAATTTAGGTTTTGATTCCACTAAGATATACAAGTAACAACTCTGTGTAACCGCAGATGGCTGAATTTTCACTTTGACACTGTATCGACAAAGGTTTTGAACCTGTTCAAGCCTGATATGAGAGTCCAGGCTCTCATATCATCTACTAAGCGTCAATACAGACAAGACTGTTCCTTTGAAATTTTGAGAAATGATCTCCTATAAAGCAAGTGTGTGGTACCTGCGTGAAAGCCCAGACTGCGCGTTTCTCGTTCCCGTGAAAAGATGATGTTTCTTCAACAAAATCAGCCATTTGTTTGACATGGAAACAATATGACGGAAAGTAATGGTGTTGTGGATTGGTGTTTACATCTGCCTTCAACTCTGCTGACTTTGGTTCAAAATCCAGCTCTTCCAGGAAGTATTTTACTGAGAGAAGTTTTCTTTTTTCAAAAAGTTTGCCTTATTTAACCATGACCAATGGCTTTCCCAAACTTAAATAAACTGTTTAGTCAACTAAACCTCAACTTAAATTTTATTGCTTTAACCTAATCCTAACCTTAATCAAAGTTGTTTTAACTGGTTACCAGTATTTCTCCTGTTTGTCATATACAGTATATGAAACTCAAGTGAAGTGTTCAGTGCCATAGTTACATCATATTCACAGCTCATGATCTGGGTTTCAGTTCAAGCTCAAGTCATGAAGTCTAATGGGACTGCGTTGAACAGACTCACTTCAGTATATCAAATGTCAGTTTTGTTGTCATAGTGGTAAAATGTTAACCAGCTATTCAAATAAGGGGGGTGAAAAAAATCCAGACGCTGTTTGCTGTTTATTATGAATCCTAAAAATACAGCTCTCACGCCTCAACATATAAACCCCTGAAACTCTTCATTGAACATAGATTATTCTCACATTTTTAAGAAAAATGCACTTTTTCCCAACATCTTGTCCAGTTCTTTAAAAGAAAATCTGTCACTGCACCAAAACAAGCTTTGTTTTCTTGATGAAACTTTTATATCCATCCACCGTCTGCATTTCTCTTCAGTATTTTACTCTGTGGCGCTTGATCAAACCAAGTTTCTGGACATAGTTTTGCCTCTGGACAAAACATTTACACTTGAGGAAAATTATAAACAGCAGCAGCAGCAGCAATAGAGCTAGAGACGATTGTTTCAGGTCTAGAGACGATTGTTTTGTTTACTGATATGTGTCTCAATGCATATGCTGCTACTTATTCACTACACATTGTAATACATGCATTCAGATACCATGTTGCTTTGGAGGTTTTGAGCCTTTATACTCCTTGGTTACATGATCTCAGACATGAGGCGGATAGTCCTGTACACCAAAAGCAGTAAAAGTTAAATGCATGCCAGAGAATGAGTATGTGTGTACTCATGTTTGTGTCTTGCCTCTGCTTCTATGTGAGCAAATGCGTGAGGGTGATGTTAAAATCACCGTAGCATGCCGTTCAGATGAGAGGCCCGATTTGCTGTCATTTGCATCGTTGGAGTTGCAGCTTCCCGGAGAAAGTCCCCCGGGGGAAGTTTGATCAGCTTCCCTGAGCCCTATAAATGGACTCTAAGTAATTTACTTTATAGAGTTTAAAAGCACCGTCCATTTTTAGAAGAGAGTGGGCAGGAACCACTCTCACGCAGTTTTTTTTATATCTGTAAAAAGAAGGGGTTATTATGAGGCACATTAATAATGCACATGTATGGCAGACAGACACAGACCACAAAGCAAGCAGACACTCAGGTAGACAGACAGATAAATATGTTGGAGACAGACATTAGGATGAGAAGATAAACACACTCAGTGTCTAGAAGTGAGAGAGCACGTGCAGTGCTGAATGATAAACTAAACCACCATCATTATCATTATTACCGTGGAGCTATTAGACCTGGCACTGGAATCACTGGCTTTGTTTTCACTGGTCTTGCTATAACTGATTTAAAACCACCCTTTTGGGGAATATTTTAAGAGTTGCTGAGCTCCAACATCTTCAGAGTGTTGTGTTTTTGTTATGAAATGTCAGCTAGTCTACTTCTAAAGCTAAAAATATGTGTATAATAGAAATGATTCCATAACTCTTTTGAGGAAAATTCATTTTGAAGGCACAGTGAAGACACCGCCAACATAAGAACCTATTCCAGTAACAAATCAAACATATCAGATTATTTTCTTCCCCTTGACAACAAACAGTGTGGCAATGCCGTCTAATACCATTAACACACACAGACACCACTACATTTATCCTCATTAGAAATTTAGAAATCTTTTAATCAAATTCTGATCTCACTGAGATTATAAGCCCCTGGTAATGTAACCTCTCAGGATTTAAGACACCATTTGGAGTGAAGACAATTGCGCAAATGCCTTTATCTCACTCTCGATGAAACGTTGGATTAGATAGGGAGCTGTAAGCCGCAAATTGTGGTACGCAAGTAGCTGGCAATATTAAGTAATGTGAGTCAGATGGGTGTTGAGAAAACCACCTCTGGAGTTCTCACCGTTTCTCACGACTCCACCTTACAGCTTTGGATGTCACAGTGTTTTTATAGTATACCTCATCCAGACCTGTGGTTGCACTTTAATTTTAAAAATCCTTCCTGTTCTCAATGATTGACTTTAGCCTAAATTCCTTCTCTTTGTGTGTGTATGTCTGAACTACACCTAAATGTGTGGAAATAACTTCTGCATAAGAACAAGTAACAACTGGGGAATCAATAAAAGCTGAACACAAATCCCACTGTGCTAAATTGTTTCCTCCACTAACTCAACAGTACCTTAATCATCAACAAATACAGACAAAATTAAGGCACGTCTACAAACTGAATGCATACAGTATTTATCATGTGTCTACTGAAGTAGCACTCCTTATTTCATAGTAACAAAAGAACCTCCCTAACTTTTTAAAAAACATTTTGCTTCTCCAAGTTGTGGTATAAAAATCATAGAACCAAAATCATACTTCAAATTCTATCTACATACTGTAGTTTCTGCATTGTGACATTTGATAAAATTCTATATTTTTTAAAACATAAAATCTATGTGCATGATTATGGATGTCAGAGACACAAACAGATTTAGGTGCTATTACCTTGACAGTTGTCCGATAAGGTGATTGCTAAGACTGTGTCTTTCTTCCTAGTCAGATTGTCTTGTATAATCATCTTTGGGGTCAGTTACTATGGCAAGTTACTATAGCGACACATAAAAAATATAGTGTGGTTAAAATTTTTTGAAAAATATATAATGAATGTAAGATAATTCAGCAGTATTTGAATCCAACCCACAAGTGTTTTTGTTCATCCGTTTATTGTTTAGCTCACACAATATCTATTTGTTACAATGGTTTTTTGGTTATTTGATTCACCCAAATTAGTCATTTTGGTCATTTTAAGAGTCCGTTAAATGCAGCCCACGTATAGTTTGATGGAATAAACAGAAAATAAAATGATGGAAAACCTTTAATGGTACTTTCATGTCACTGTGGACAAATTAGCCTTTTGGAGAATTCCCCTTGCTCCCTTGAACACGTTGTGAAAGTGGTTTGGTTGCAGTTTAAAAGCTTCCCGGTCCTCTACATCAGTGTCTTGGCAGCACGGCCTGTTTGTCTCACGCTGAGTCTTTGGAGGGTGACTGAATGACTGATTTCAACATCAATGTCTGAGACACACACACGCACACACACTCATGCACACACACGTACACACACATGCAGATGCACACTGATGTATAATTTTCCCAATCTAACTGCAAGTTGACCTCAGCTCACCTTTGAATTTATGTTTGCAGTCAAAGGGAAAAGGAAGGAAAATATATGTATTCAAAAATATGGCAGTGGCTTTTTCTTTCTTTCTTTTTTCTTTCTTTCTTTCTTTCTTTCTTTTACTTTTACTTCTCTAAACAGTATCCTAATTCCAAAATTAAAACTGCACAAAATGTTGTTGTAACATGCACCTGCTGTATGAGTCTTAATGACAAAAAGTGAATGTAGCACATCAAAGAATCCTGTGACTGAAATGCTGTTGATTTTCTTCCTGAATTAATTTCTGGTGTCTACAAATATGAACATTTACTCTATGTGCCAATGTGTAAGAGCAATCCATTAGATGTTTTACCTCTCTGAGCGTGTCACAGTATCACAATTTCTCTTTATTGAAATACAGAACAGTTGCTGCCATTTGGAGTTGCTGTGTTATGAAATAGTTTGATGTAGCATCACAAATATGCATTTCTGGATTTCATGGCTTTCCCTTAGATGTTATTGATAACTGTTTTTTCAACATGATTAATGAGCTTGTACCTCACTTGCTTGTCCCAATTGGACACAGCTGTGAAGCTGTGTCACAACTGTCATAAATTATATGGGTCTAATAACAATGACCCAGGTTGTAAAAACAGACTTTTCCTTTTAAGTGTTTTTTTCCTTCCAAAATACAAGACTTTGAAAGGACAAGATACCACTACATGATACTGGATGTTCTGTGAGTTATGTTGTTCTGTGATTTCTCAGAAAAAAAAAAAAAATCTAACTTTTAGTGGAGACTACTAGAAGGCCTTGGACTCAAACAGAGATCTTTATTTTTATGGCTTTTTCTTCACAGCATAAATCACTGACACAGAAAATTTAATTTGTGGTGGATGACTTATGGAATGACAACAGAAGGCTGGAGTGGCTTTTGAAGACTGAGGTTGGAGCCGCTTGTGTTGCTTTAGGCACGGCAAGTTCTGTGTGTGTGTTAAACCGTGTGTGTGTGCGTGTGTGTCTTTAGCATGGACTTGATATTTTCTGTCTGGACTCAGAGTTACAGCAGCCATAATAATTTATTTCATGTACACAACACAGACTTGTTCACTATTCACCTTTGTTGTGCAATTACTCGTATAAATAAGCAGTGTTTCCTCCTCTATTAACAGCATCAGTTTACTGTATTAGAGTGAACTGCAGTATATCTGCACTATAGCGGGTCAAACAGCAGACTGTAGTACAGTTTGTACCATGATGTGTGGGCTGAGATCATGATGTGTGGGTTGAAACTGTGATGTGTGGTTTGAAAGGCTCCTTGAAATATGGGTCCACGTTGGCGACAGTTTGTGAGAGAGACCTACGCTCCTCTTTGCTCTCACATTCACCCTATAAATCTTACCAGTGGGTGAATTGTTAAACTGTGACAAGAGGAAGGGTGGAGAGGCAAAATTTTTGATGGTGTGTAGCTGAAACAAATTGATTCCAATTGAGATTTTTTTTTTTTTTTTTTTTTTTAAGAAACTGATGCAGTTACTGAGAGGCACAGCATACTGGGCATGTTAATAACTTGATGTTAAAATTAATCTAACTGACCTAGTTAGTTAGATCATGTTGTGATTTTGTTTGTCACTTCTAGTGGTACAAATATTCATATTTGACAGCAGGCTTTTATTTTGGTAAATACAATGAATACACAGTGTCTTTAAGTTGATAGTCTTGAATAATGCAGTTCTTTTTTCTCTTCTTTTTTTTTGGTGAGCCCTAGAAATTTTAAATCAACCCCATTTCAGCATTAATTGTCACCTGACTCATCTTCATTTTCAAACCCTGTCTGTTTGTAGCACTTGTACTTCAACGTTTCACAATTCTGAGAAAGGATATAGCTTGCATGACCTGTGTTTTCAGTGTATGTGTGCATGCATTTTTTCATGGTTTCATGGTTTAAATGGTGTTTCCGAGACTTTTCACCAGTAGATCAGAAATAGTATTTGTCATAAAAACTGGTATAAGAGTTTATATTATATATTCACTTTTTTTCTTAATTCTGTAAAGCCATATGTGAGGCCTTTGCTTTTCCAAGTGCAGACTCACTGTCATTTTGAGTCCTCATAAAGCCTTTTGAAAAAGGAGATTTGGGAGACACCTCATAAAAGTACAAGCACAAGAGTGTGTGCAGTAGTATCAAACTCACCTGTCCAAAGAAACCACTTATTTTGTTTTCCTTTGGTTTGGAAGATTTCCTGTCTGTTACGTTTGAGGCTCAGTGAATCTGGCTCTGTTCTTTGTCTGTTTCTATTCAACAGAGGAGTAATAAATATAAAATCTTTTGTAAGATCAGATCTTACTTCTTTTACTTATGTTCCACTTTTGCCATTATTCCAAACAGCATTTTTTGGCTTAATATGTCTTTAATTTCTGTTTCTCCTTTTCCATTTTTTGTTTCCCTTGTTCCCTCTCTGTCGAGGCGGGAAAACTTTCTTTTGACTACTGAGGGATAAAAAATGGTATAAATCAGCATTAAGTTGTCCCATGTGTCAGAAGAGAAATCCAGCCTCATATGCACTTTAATACATGTGGACATGCACACGGAGCTCTGCAGAAAATCATGCAAATGTGGATGCAAAAAAGCAAGAATCCAGAAAAACTCTAGCTTCTTGGAATGGTACCAAAGATATGATACTATATTAGAGCTCTGCTCACATGCAGGAGACTTATCAACTAAAAAACATTCAAAAACAGATTTTAATTACTTAAAATAGTTTTACTTGCTTTGAAAGAGAGGAGGTCCCCAAATAACTTGATATAACCTGTTAAAGGGAAGACCATCTGCAGACATCATATGATGCATCCACTAACTCATCATGTTTTTTCCCCTGTCTCTTCCTCCCTCTCTTTCCATGTCTCCTTTCCCACTGTATCTTTCCTTCCACTGGTCTCCTGAAATTTCAATGAAACGAGGCTAATGACTGAAGATTCAAAGGTTCATTCATATGAAGTGAGAAAAAAACCAAGAAACAACTACAGGCAGCTGTAGCCTGACTCTCAAACAGTACGATGGAAAGTGTAAGCGTGTGTGTTTTAAGCTCTGGCATGTAGTCACTGCCAAACTCATGCTAAGAAGTGTCGTTCTACTGTGAATGAAAGCATTTCTCATGTATTCATGACCAAGACCTTCCCAAACCTCAAGGAAAGTTGTTTTAATTTTACTAACCCTTTCACATGACAAGCAAGTGAAAATGGCTTTCACAGTTGTTCGGCTGCCACAGAATTCTTTCATGGGGGAACAATTTGATCTCACTTTTATGATCATAAATCTCTCCACCTGTCTCACCAGATCATAATACTTGGTATTTTTCTTCCCCATTTCCCTTTACATCCATCCATCATCCAGTGAGAACCAAAATGATCTGCTTGAGAAATGAGTGTTGACTACATCCTACCTCCTTATTTACTGTCTCACATGGCACATATGCAATAAACCAATGATAACAAAACCACATTTACCACTTGAATATCTTAGTCATTTGTTTCTCCCAGACAGAGGTAGACAAAAACAGGCCTTTCATTTCTGTGCAGTGACTGTTGCTTTTGCCTGAAAAGTGTCTGGGATTTCATTAGTTGTAGCTAGCTTGTTTCCAGCTGAGTCATTCAAAATGAAAGTCTTGTTTAGTCTCAAACATGCATTGATGGCTACATAACATGATACTGTGCTAAAAGATTGAGGCTAAAGCTACATGTCCCAGGCAAAAACACAGCACACTCACCAATCATGGCAATCCATGAAGAAGATATGTTTGCTAACATTAAATAAAGAAACAGAATTATTCTTGTATGGAAGTCCAGAGCTAGTGTGTAGTGATGTCAGTATGATAAGAAAAAACATGATGTGCTCCTTATCCTTGGTAGTAACGCTAGGTTATGGGTGTTAAGCTAGTTAGCTGGACATGCTAATGATTACAGCTTACATGAGAGCAAACACGCTTTTTAATGAATTCGTTACACTTTTGCTTTTGTGTTTTTAGTTTTGGAATGAAAGGGAATGGCTTTGGCATGAGGAGAAATCCAAAGCTTGACAGGCCTGACATGCCTATTTATGGTTGCTAAGCTATGACTGGGCAGTCACTGTTTGGAGAAGGGGGGGTTTGCAAATGGTTTTGTTTCATGGATTCAAATGATTGGATCTGGACTGACTGTGATCACTGCAATGGTTTCCATGACTTTCTGTTACAGATAGTGCTACAAAATGTCTCTGTTGGTTAGAGTGCCACCATGGGCTCCCTCCTGTGGTGCTCCAGCTGAGAGTGTCTGGCTGTAGGTCCCATCTCCTGGCTCAGGGTCACAATGGTGAATCAACTTTTTCCAGAGATTTTGATGGGCTTGGTGGGTCATCACAGATGGCTTGGGTAATTATTGTTGTGATGTGCTCATCTCATTCTCTTTGCTGTCTTCTTTCCATCATCCTGCTGGCTCAGATTTCAGATCCCTCCTCCTGGACTAGCTTGTGCTCATCTTTGCCTTCAGTGTTGTGAAAATGTGTGACCGCAACACTGTGAAGGCTGGCTCTTTCCAGAGCCAACAGCCCCTCTCGCCAGCACCTTAAGCCACACTACCAGAAATAATTAAAGCTTGCAGAATGTCTCTTGTCCAAGCTCCATTTTAAGTGAGACACCACATCACAGAGGCCAAGTTTGCTATCCCATCAGTGTAGTTACCGTTACCAAAGAACCTGATTACAAGTAACAAGTCGTGATTAAATTGTATGTGTGGGTGTTTTTTTTTTTTTTTTAAATTCACTCTTAAATTAGCCTCCTAACAAGCGCACCTTTTTGTCTATCTGTGCATTTTTCAGGCTGTGCGTATTTCTCACCACACCTAAATAGAGGTGACATCTCTGGCTACATTTCACTTAATTCCCATCCCGTCTCTCTCCATCTTTCTGTCCTCCTTATTCCCTTCTTCTCCCTCCACCCAAACAGTGATGACAGCGTGTCACTTACAGATGAAAGTTTGCGTATATTCTCTCTCCCCAGGGCATATGGTGGAACATATGATACGGCAAATAGCAGGAAGGGAGGGGTAGGGCAGGAAAGACGAAAAGGGGATTGGGATGGATGATTGATTTTATGGAACACCGTGGCTGACATGTAAATGTTCATTCATGCTGTCGGCTCTGGGTTTGGGATTACACTGCTGTCTATTAGGATTCTGGGCCCATTTTTCCCTCCTGGAATACTTCGCTGTTCCCCTTAAAATCATCATTATAAACAGCATATTGGTCATCAGCTTGCCTTATTTTTCTGGGCACTATTTTAAGCGGAAACCAAGACTCGGGAAAGAGAATCAGGAAGTGCTATTGAAATGTGATTTATTATGACTATTGTGAGGAGTTTCTTATTGACAAAAATTATAAATAAGTCTGCAGAGGACAGAAATTGTTACAGTTACAATTTTGAAGAGATTTCGTACCCACAAATGGATGTGTCATATTTTACACCTAGGCGTGTGCCGTTTGACTCAGAAACATCTTGAGGTACTTTTTACCACAACATGTGGTAATGTGAGTTTTGTCTATAAATCTTGGTCACATGCTGTGCTGAAAGTTCTCACCACCTGAAGAGAGTCAGTCCAATTTGAAAAGTTGGCCCTGTGTCTTTGATAATCTTCTACATGACTTATCTTTGTTAATATTAGATTTACGTTACATTACGTTTAACTGTTTCTCAATGGGCTTCTCTTTGTTCACTGGAGGTAACTCATGGATGTGTTGAAATTTTGATGGTCAAAGGCGCATTGAGAGTCAGAATGTTAACTGGATACAATAACAGGAGCCACTAATGTCCTCTAGGCTCAAATGCATGACAGATATTCAATTTATATTAAAGTTTTCATGGCTTTATTAACACCGTTTTCATTCAAATTTTGTTTGCCAATATTTTTTGTACAACACATGTCACATTTTTGTTTTACACCACTGCCTTTTCTCTGTCATCCATGTTCCAGTAGAATTATTTCTCATCTTAATTTGTTTAGACTCTGACTGGGACCCACTGACATCATCAACATAGCTCCAACAACATTCACACTCATAGTGGTTGTTCAGTCCATTTGCATTGACAAAAGACCGTTTAGTTTCTCTGGAAGTGGACAAATTAGAGCCACAGGAGCTACAATAACTTACTTCTTTTCCTCCATTCTCTCTCTCTCTCTCTCTCTCTCTCTCTCTCTCTAGTTTTCACCATCTCCCCACTTTTCTTCCTGTAGCTCATGTGCACTTATTTTCATTTCTCCTGCCAGCCGGTCTCTCCTTCTCTTCTTGTCTGATGGGCTAAATCTGTCACTGTCCTGTTAGAGAAATAAACACAGCGCCAAAGTAAAAGCAGGAGGACAGAGAGCGACTGTGTTCTGGTCTCACTGGTTCTGATGAGAGGAGCAGACAGAGCGCTGGCAGCACTACAGTGAGGTTGTCTGGGAGAAAGGGACCGTTAGGAAGAAAACATTACGTCGTCAAAGCAGACCAGAAAGGTCACTCAAGATGCACTCAGGATGCTCTGGAACAAACAGAGCCTTGCTCCAGTGAAAAAGAAACAGGATAAAAGATAAACTCAGGAAACCAGTGACAGAAGCTGTCCATGTGAGAAAAACTTAAGTTGGACATCTGACTCGAAATGGAAGCAGAAGCTTCTCAGCCTAGCTTTCTAACATTAGCACTGATTCCTTCTGGACGTTACATTTTGTGTTATGTTATTTCAACACCTGCTGAGTAGCTCTCACACATCCATCCTGCACTGTAGAAAATATGGGGGTCTAACTAGCATTAGGTGTCTCCCTTTCATGGGTCCAGGTGTGGCTACAGTCAAAACTGACAGCAATGGGTAGCTCTGTGACCCCAGAATGTGGAGTAACATACAGAGTAAAATATGGACTATCTTACAGAGTAAAGGACATGAGGAATGCTCAATTCATAGATATGACAATTGGCTAACAATGTTACCCCCCTAGATACTTAACTAAAGGAAAATAAATTAAACGTACATTTCTTAAGGTATATTGCATATAAAGGATTAATTAAAAAACATTTTCTGTAGTCTTCTGTGATGATCGTCTAACTGTAATTTAGTTTACTTCAGGCCTGCGTCATAATACATTTAGTGGAACAGTGGAAGTTGCGGCACAGCAGCAAAAATAAGTCCCTGACCATTTCCAGTATACAGGGAATTAAGCAATGTCGTAACAAAGCTCCTCAAATATAAAGGACATGGTTCACTGAACGCTCTCATGAGTTGAACTCCATTAGATTAATAAACTCTGGCCACATCACTGGAACAAATAATACCCTGCGGTGCAACAACTGAACCTGGTTTTGGTCATTAGTGGCAGGATCAAAGCCCTGTCCCAACACAGATTCATGGTCTTCATTTAGAAGAAGGAACATCCCTTCAGGGCAGAAATCACGGCAGTAATATTTAGCCCTAATACATCATATTTGACTGGAGTTTAAGGGTTTCTGTCTGTCTTAGCCTGTTAATCTGGGTAGCCACAGTAGCTTGGAACCCTGTTGATATTTAGTCATGGTCGCGTGTCTGGAGGCAGAGCGGATTGCCACTTGTCGGTGGGTGTGAGTCACCAAATGGACCGGTGGTTGATGATGTCCTGGGTCAAAAATGATCCATGGCATGACAGGAGCAGGGATGTCTGGCAGGTGAAACAACAAGCTCCGGTGAATCACAGTTAACGTGAAATGAGTGTGAATACTGTTAATCGTGGTGACATGAATTAGAGCAGCGTATTGTGTGTGTTTGTGTGTCTGTTGATGTGTGTTTGTTGAATGGCGAAAGAGGATGAGAGAAAAGATCAGTATTTTGAGTGGGGGGAATAATTTGCATCGATGAGAAAACAAGTGTGCAAATGTTAACAGTTGACCACACGTACACACAGTTACGGACACACAGTGACCCATTCATCAGGGTCTGTGGAGTCTGGAAACTCCCCTGTCACAGCCAAACACACACACACACACACAGACAGACTTACAAACACACACAGTATATGCTGAAACACTGAGAAACACATAAACAGTTGGCCTGCTGAATCCATCTGTCACATTTTATATGCTTAAAGAAATTTGAATAAATAAAAACTTCAATAAATCTGTTGCATTTTTCTTGTCTGACATGTAAAGCTTCATATAATATTACGGGACTGTTTTCACGCCATCTAAATCACTGAGGCCTGGGATTGCTTTGGCTAATTGTCATGTTGTATGTTTTTGTATTTTTGGCTGAATTTGATTTATTCGTGGGTGTGGTAGGCTTTTGCACTTTGCAAAAACTGTAAGGGAAAGTTTAGTTCTATTTTTAAAATGGCCTAATTCATAAAGCAGCATTGGAAATAAGAAGGTGAAAATCATCCATCAGTGGAGAACTAAAAAAATGTATTTTGTTTTTAATCATAAATTACTCCTGGAATTCAGTGTTCAGAAGTGTTTTCATGTCTACACCTCAAGAACTGTTCATTTGAATTAGTGCACAAGTGTCTCATATTGCTGAAGACTGGAGTTTAGTGTCGGCCATAAAAAAGTGCTGCTACAGTTTCAGTGTCAGGAAGTTGGAAGGAGCACAGCAGTGGCAGAGAGAGCATCCAGGCTCTCTGCATATTTTTATTTAGCCCTTAATATGAACTTGTTTTTTGACTTGCCATCTGTCTGCCCTGCTATACAAAGCAGCAAGAATAACATAAATTAAACATAACATATTGATAAAATAAACATAGTTCTCCCAATATAAGTAGTGGATTAGTTCTTTTATTGTACTTCCAGCAGTTTTGTTACACAAAACCACAGCAGTAAGGAAGTAAGGAAACAGGGACAGATCATTATCATCATCATACAGTATCATCATCATCATATCATTATCGTTGTCATGGGAAATCAAGTCTGTCTCTTGTCAGTTTTTCCCACTAATTTTCTTTCTTTCTTTCTTAGATTCTCAAAGCAGTTTTCAGCCCTTGATTGAGACAAGAGCCACTGTCATTCTCATGAGAGCACATATACCTTTATGTCTTTCTAGCTCTGTCCTTACATAAAGGCCAGTCCTAGTACAGTATAAATTTCCTCCATATTTTCCGTAATTGTCCTGAGAAAAACAACTATGCTGCTCTTCCAATTGACCCAGCGAAACTGGACCAGTAAGTATGATTAGAGATTTGACTTCAGACGTCTAATTTGGTGGCTCCATGATGTGATGGCAGAATAAAGACAGCAAGAGGAGAGGAGAGAAGAGGAGAGGAGAGGAGAACTTCAAGTGAAGAGGAGGAAATTGGAACATTGTGTGACCACAGAAAGGCCATAGATGGTTTTAATATGCCCCACTAAAAAGAAGGGGAAAGCCAGAAAAACAAAAGGGGGTTTCGGCAGCGCCTCTTTCGCAAGCGACCTGGCCAGCTGCTCAGGCAGGGTGCAGGGTGGGTGGGGTGTGTCACACACATGGAGGCTGCAGGAATGTGATTTCCCGCTCACTTTCTGCTTTCCTCCTTTCCATTCACTTTCTCTGTCCAAGTCTCTGGATCCTGTTATCTAATCCTGAGAACCTCTTCTCTGGAATCTGACAAACTACTGTTGATGCATTTTTGAAATTGTATCGGTAAAACTCTCTCTCTCATTACCAAATAGATTTGATGCAGTAGCTTCCATTCAACAGGAATCCACCTAGTCCACCATCATTTCTGTGTTGTGAGAAGGAGGTAGCAATAATGTGGCAACTGCATAATTTGCTCAATTTGTTACACAGCTACTTGGGTTGACTTACTACAGTGACATTTTAAAATGAACAGGCACGACTATGACAAGTAACTACCATGACGGATCACAAAGCCACATCAACCATCTTAACTTCCGAGAATACACACAGAGACTGGGGTAAATTAAGAAAATATTTCTGTCTTTTCTTAAGCTATTTCAATCATATTACGCAGCCTCAGAGGAATAGTCAATTACTTAAACAGAAACTTGGAGAGAAATTACCCAGTGGCAGGAATCAGGGACATCTAAACCACATTTATAGGAGGGACAGGGATCTACTGTAAAGTAGATACACACAGAAGCCTACATACATGCACAGAAACACACATGGAGACCATAACATTTACAGTAAACCCCAAAGGAACACATATGGGGCTTGCATGATGTGAACATGGGAACTTATATACACATATGTGGATACGTGGGCCCTGGCATTGCATGTTCCAGGATGCGTGTGTCCTACATTTACCAGAAACTGTATTAACAATAAGAACTCTAACAAGATGATTATATGATTATTACTGTCTTGGCCAGAGAGAGAGAGACTTTAAATCGAAGAAAGGGCAGTGGCGGTCAGAAGGAAAATGACATGAAAGAATCAGGGAGGAGTTCTGGCCAACCTTGAAGGGCTTTTAAATTTTTCTTTAAATTTCAAGGATTTTCTGATCTTTAAAGACAGGCCTGACCTTAAACAAGACACACACACTGACCAGTATCTCTTAGTATTCACTGGTAATGTCCTCACAATAAAACCAGCGTTGTTCTTTTTGTTTAATGGTAATGGAGCAATACTGTGTGCTCTTGGTGACCTCAGTTCAAACGCAGCTCACAACTTTCACTACACAATAAACGCCTTTAGCTTTCTTTCATTTTTCTCTGTAGATCCGTCTACCAAAACAGAAAATGTGTTAAAACTGGAAAGGATGTTTGGCTCATAGGTGTGAAGAGATGGTTTTGATATAACTTTCCTGAGGGAACAAACTCACACACTATTTCTCAATTCTTGCACTTCTTTACCTCATTCCAACTTTTGCTCTCACAGTAATCTTAGAAACTCAGATCAAAGGCTGTTGTTTCATTGTTTCAGTTTCACTCAATCTTGCCGCAGAACACAAGAATTGATAGATGATTTAAGACCATCATTGACCATTTCAACCTATGTCCACACGCAGACCCACTTTCCAGATGTTCATTGATAAACTATGAACCCGATTTGGCCAATCCACTCATGCTGTACCACAATACTCAGCCATCTGAATGGGAGCATGATGGAGTGGCCTTATCCCCAAACCTCACCGCTGCTTTGAACTTCCAGAAGGTTTAGAGAGAGACTTAGGAGCTCAGCTCATAATATGGTTACTGGTTAGCCACCAGCGACCACACTCTGCTCTCTGATGTTGCCTTCAGAGGCCCAGTGCAGCTGGCTGATGGTCGAGGCTTGGCTGAGCAAAGCTCTTTGTAGTGTGGCAGGTTGCAAAAAAGCAGGGAATGCCCCTTCATTGGATTCCTACCCCCTGAAGCTTATGTCTTATCAAGAAATGGAAACAATTGCAACTTCCCACAGATGAACTGTGATTTGATGACTTGCAACTGTTGTCCCAGAACAGAAAGGCTCTGCAGTGTCAAATGCTCATTAAAGGTAGATTTAGCATTGTCTACTCCAAGCTGTAGGTGGAAGTAAATAAGCTGTGATTTCTGCAGTGGCATCTCACTTGCAAGCCTGCACAATAACACTGTAATTTATGGAAAAGATTTTTTAGCTTTTTAGATTTTTTTAGATTTTTTTTTAAAAGATTTTTAGCACTTTTGGACAGCTTTTACTAAGAAATATGTCCAGGAGATCCTGCTGAACCAGTTACATGTCAAAAATGTAGTTACTGAAATAGAATTGAAATAAATGTTGCAATCTAAAAAACATAAACTTGTCAACAAAATTTAGTCAATTTTTTAGAAGTTCTAATGACATTTTTCACTTAGAAAAAATCACCAAAACCATATTTACTGGACTGTGCTGTTATCAACTCCTCCAACAACAGACTCTTAACTTTGGAAGAGAACAGACAGATAATCCACCTCCTCTGGCCACATACAATTTAGGACTGAGCAGGCTGTCTTCACAGAGCCAATAGCGAGCTGCACAGTTGTTCCAGCTAGAGAATGTTGTGCATGTCAGCCAGAGAAATCATGGATTGCAAAGTTTGTTGATTTATGGTCATAAGCTAGCAAGTAAGCCCAGCTAGGCTAATTAACACGCCACACTGCAATCTGTGGGGAATGGATAGATGGGGTATGTTATGGGTTTTTTTTTTTTGTTTGTTTGTTTGTTTGTTTTTTTGTCCAAACGTCTGTGTCATAACCAAATGATCAACCCAAGCATCCATGTTTTTACTGTCGGTGAAAATGAGTTTCCTCTGACTCTACCACGGTAGTAATGGTAGGATTACTAGAGAGCGCCAAACACTACATGTGACAAATAACCCAGCAGATTAGTGTATATTTCCCCAATGTTCATGTGACTTTATTCCCACTGTCCAGAAGAAGCTGAATTTAATGTTGTAAATTGTCCATATGTGTTAATGTATTTCTCTGTTGATGTAGTGATAGACTGGGAAGCTGTCCACAGTCTTCTTGGTGGCCAAAACGTTCTGGGAAGGCTCCAGCCCCCTTACTTACCCTCAGCAGTTATAAATGAGTTTGTCCAGAATGGACAAATCAAATGAATCTAAGAAACTAAGCATATCCAACCTTAAAAAAAAATAGACAGACAGGAAGATGACCAACGTCACTCTTATTTCTGTGCATTAAGGGAGATATAGGTACATTTTTGCTATTCCTACGCAGTCTGTTAGCATTAACAGCTGTTTACTTACCAGTTTCATTGTTAACTCTCTTGGCAAACGACTATAACCATCACCAGATCCTGGCCGGAGACCATGTACAGCAACAGAGAAAAATTACATATAGCCCCTTTAAGCTGAACTTAGAGACAGGAGGCAGTTAGCCTATCCAAGCATAAAGACTGTAAGCACAGGGACCAAATAAGGGATAACTCAGTTGTTTCATCTGTACACAAAAATGTCACATGGGCATCTGTTTCTTAATGAACAACAGTTTATCTGTCCACACAGTCCATCAGTGCTGCTTGTCCACTGTGACTCTGTCAGTCTTCATATCTAACCTGTTTTAAGTCAGTAACTTGCTGTATTTTCCAAAATGTCTGGGTACACTGAAGAATTAGTTGAAGATGTTTGGTGAAATTGACCTGAGCAGAAGAAACCCAAAGAGAACTGAATCAAGATGAGCCCAGCTCAGTGAGTCTGGCTGCCAATCCAATGTTATTAGCACAACGACATCTGGGAAACAGGGATTGGTTACCATCACAGTGTGAAAATGCTCAGCCACAGAGAAAGCCATGATTCACACAATAAATATGTGGTGTCTCGGTCCAGTCATAGACCCAGGATATCCGTCTCAATTTGGTTCATAGAAGATAGAACACTTTCACATCAGTGAGTTTACAGTGAATCATGCCACTTGTTTAGCCCATGCTTTCACACCCTGGCAGAACCACACCCCAACACACATACTGTAAGCTGTATTGCTATGATAATTTTGGTTTTTGTAGGAAGACTTGCCACTCCCTTTCACTTCATAACCTTCATTAAATATCTCACTGGTGACTCGTGTGTTTGTCACAGCAGTGATGGCCTTGTTAAAGCTTGGCAAGATATAAATACACTTTCACATGCTGATGCTTTGTGTTGAGCTACAGAGAAGTGAGAGTTCTCCCGCCTCAGTGATAGCAGACTGCTGCAACTCACTATGTTTCTCTTTAGCTTTGTGCTAGCTGCAGTTGCTGTGATTTTAAGCTCATCCTATCCATAATCTGAATGTGGTATACAGCTCAGGGACTCATGAACCCTAGTCTCCATGCCCTAATGAGTAGATTCATATGTGCTGATTGCATGTGTGAGCACTCATGTTGTGAGGTAACCCTAGCAATATAATACTAATGTCCAAGAGTTTTAGCTGTTAAACCTGTACCCATTCCTGTATATCAATTTGATATTTTAGCTTTGATGTCATCCCAGAGCCCTACATGTTTTTCAAGCACGACAACTTTCAAAATGAGGCTGCTACAAAGCCACTTAACTGGTAACCCTGTCTATTGACAAGCAGACATTTTCATAATAAAAATAAAATCCGTTTAATGAAGCACTGACATGTAAAAACTAGAGAGACTTGCAGTGAATTAGCAACAGCACCAGTTAGTTGGCCCCTGTAGCTCTGAATGAAAAGTTTGTGGTTGATTACATTACTCTGTCATAGAGATGAAGTTCGATAGCATTTTTATCGAATCTGATTTTGAATTCAATAAGCAATTCCAAATCTGCTTATTGAATTCAAAATCTTTTAAATCCCTGGGATTTTTTTTTTACTTGTTATGGCTAGGTTTTTTTTACTGGATCTGAATGTAGACAAAGACAAGGGAGAGAATGTTAAAGAATTAATTTAAGCCAATAACCATTAGAGGGAATGGAGCTGGAGATGGCATAGGAGTCCCAAGCACAAGAGACAACCATTAGTTACTATTAGCACTAGAGAAAACAGAATAGAACCACTGTAGTCACAAAGAAACTCGACTGTAACAATCTGGCAGACTGGAGAGAGGGCTGGGGTACTTGAACCACTGGTGATGAGTAGATTGCGACCAGGTGTGAAGAAGAGTCGGGTGAAGGGTGATGATGCCACACCCACAACTCACACACACACATACACACACACACACACACAGTTGGAGGGGACAGGGGGAAACGCAGGAACAACAACAACCAACACTGGAGGTCTGACTAAGCTGTGGCATAACTTCTATGTTTTGTGAGGAAAGAATAATCACATTCATAAGACACTTTGTAATTTGTCTGTTGTGAGAGAACCAGATTCAACATTGAACTGGCGATTGGAACCCTTCCCTACTCTGTCACTTGTTGAAACATATTAAGATTGTACCAATCCAGTTATTGTTTTTGGTGTATGTGATGCTGTATGTGTGCACCTGGCTGTACTTTATAGTACTATATGTTACATGAAATCCGCACAGTCTCGATTTTTTATATTTTTGTTGGTATAGATTGGTTGATGATTGTTTGGTAATCTATTCTAATAAACCAAATGAACCAAATGTTTTTGAATTACTCAGGTACATCCCAACTGACAGGACATTGACCAAAGTTCTCTTTATGTCCTCATTGGCAAAGCTGTATTGAGACTAATAATTAAATAGTTATGGTGTGATTGTCCTATCAGGTTAAAACCGTAGACTTAAATCAGTCTGTCATTATTATGTTTTGTTGTAAGGGAGGAACTTACAGTAGTCTTAAATCAAAACTAATCCCTCAGGTGAAAGACTGCACTTTAGTAATGCTGCATCATTTCTGCCTCAGGATTCAGGCAGTAGTGCTGTGAGTCAGGCTTCCCTCAAACCGGAGGTGAGCTGTAGGAAGATGATGTGTGACAGCATCCACTGTCCTCATAAAAGTGAGTGAAAACAGTGCCCCTGTTTACTGGAAGTAGCATCATAAACACTCTCTGCCCGTAAAAATTAGGAACATGCACTTGACTGTGTTCAGGACAGATCGTGTTTTCCTATCCCAGAGCTTAAAACATATGAAAACATGACAGTAACGGCAACAGTGAAAAGAACTGCACTGATTCAGATTGCGAGGCATTACAGAGCAGGATTGTGTTAGGAAAAGGGGGGCTGGGTAGGTGGTTGCGTGGTAGCATTTGAGAAGATCTGTTGAAGGTGTGTTCTCATGAGAAGTACTGAAGCTATGCAAGTTATTGCATGAACCAATGGTGTGATCACATACAGCTCATATTTTGTACACTTAATCACTGAGCAAAAAAAAAGTTCACCAGATATCACTCACACTTAACCAAGATGTCAGATACGGATGTTATGTACAAGGATCGCATTTGAATGAAGAGTGGCTAAATTACTACGTGCCTAATATTGTGTAGGTCCTCCTCCTCCTGCCACCAAAACAACTCTGACCCATCAGGGCATGGACACGAGACCTCTGGGGTTGTCCTGTGGTGTCTGACAGTGGAACATTGGCAGCAGATCCTTTGGGTCCTGTGGGTTGTGGGGTGGGGCCTCCATGGATCTGACCTGGTCTAACCCATCCAAAAGATGCTGGATCAGATTGGAATCTTGGGAGTTTGGGGGCCAGGACAACACCTTGGGCTACCTCACACCATTTCTGAGCAGTATTTGTGGTGTGACGGCAGCATTGTCTTGCTGGTGGAGGACCATGCCATTGGGGAGTGCTTTTGGCATGAGGGGATGTGCTTGGTCTACAGCAATGTTTAGGTGGGTGGTATGTGTCAAAGTAACATCCAGATGAATCCCAAGATCCAAGTTTTCCCATCACTGATGATGACGATCAGTGTATATTCCTGCTACATTACCCAAGAGGCATCCAGAGAGTGAGCTCAACTCAGCTAATCTCATTGTTCAGCATACATTCAAACTGCATGCAGAAATATAACAGTATGTGTGGGTTTTTATCAGTCAAGTTGGGAAAGTAGCATAATCCCATTAAAAAGCTGAAACAAACCCTTATTTGCCATATGTCTTTGCTAAACACAGACTGCATGAGAAAAGCAAGAAAATCAAAACATTTCGTCATATGTACCCTTGTCACTTTTGATAAAATTCAGCAATTCACTGCCTCTCCAGACACTGCCAATATTAACTAAATCCAGTATTCCACTCAGCACTCTATTCAACGTTGCTAAACATATGTGCTATTTATCAGCATTAAAAAGCTTCACAGTTCACATACTGTCAGTTACTGCTGGAGGCTTAGGCGTCTTGGTCAAGAGCAGTTTGACATTGGTTCTTCAGGGAGCCAAGACCCTTGTTAATTTAACTTTCCCACCCAGATACTTCAACCTTGTACCAAGATAAGATCTGTTAGTGTTACAGTCACCACCCTTTTAGTCAAGCCAAATGCTGTTCCACATCTGTTGCGTCTGTCCACCAACTCGCAAGGCCCAACGTCTGGAGAACATCTTGAGAAAAATAAAAACAGAAATCTTCAGTATCTTCAGCATTGAATAAGTTGGAAAAAAAACCTTCCCCAGAAAACAACACCTCAGTTAATCTTCTGTTGGGGTACAAACTAATCCTCTGTGGTATATTTAACACAGTAGCCATTATATGGTCCAAGCCACACAGCCAGGTTTTACAGTAGCAAACCCTTGTTTAGTCACATATTACAAGCTTCATGGGCCCACTCTGAACTGCTTCTTATTAAGGCAAGGGCATTTTACTTAAGCATTACTTTAAGGCTGCATCAGCAACAGCAAGCTACCATTTTCCTTCAAATAATAAAGTGCTGTGTTTGTATATTTAAAAAAATGCCTGTCTTGCTACAGTATTTACAGCAAGGTATGTCTTGTTTTAAAAAAAAAAAAGACTTGGGTAGTTCAGCTGAAACAGAAACATAGCTGAAATCAGGCAGAAAGGAGCACCATTAACAGACATTATACACTATATATCAATAGTGATTTCTGGACTTATATATGCCGATGGCAGCATGCTAACGTGCTCACAATGAAAATGCTAACATACTGATGTTTGGCAGCATGTTTACTGTGGTTAACATGCTCATTATGTCACGACTGAACTAGGACGTGAACCCAAATGCACGACTCAGACTCAAAGTACAAAAAATGAACAATCTTTATTAGACAAACTAACAACACAAAATCACTCAAGGCGAGGAACCCAAAAGGTAACAAAGTATCAAACCAAAATCGCTCGTGAGGAGGCAAAACCACTAGGCAAAGTATCAACAAAAAAATCACTCAAAAGGAGGCAAAAACTACTAAACAAACAAGGCAGAATAAGGCAAACACAAAGGATCAAAAACCTGGCGTGACTAGGACTCGAGGTGTAGACTGGCTTAGCTCTCTGACTGAACAAGACGAACTAACACAGGACAAAGGGAGACACAGACTCTAAATAGACACAAGGTAAGGGGAAACAGGTGGAGACAATCAGGGCGGGGCAAGCAATCAGACAAGTGGGAAACACATGAGGGGAAGAGGCAAGTGACCTGAAACGAGAGGAGAGCAAGATTTCAAAATAAAACAGGAAGTCACAAGACAACATGAAGACGGGACAACACAACAGTGACTTAACATTTCCTGGACATGACACACTACCAATATAGACAAACCCGATGATGGCGTTAGGGGATCACCACAATTATTAACTGAGTGTGTCAAATTCCATGGAAAAGCATCTGGTAGTTGTTGAGAAACTTTATGCAGCTACTGTGGCTCAGCAACGTGTCATCAGAATAGAATAAAAAGTCATCTTGACCAAGGATTTTGTCTCATTAATACTGTAGGCAGTCATCTCTATAAAGTTTTCATTGTAGAGTTGGGCATCTTCCACTCTGACCTTACACATTGCTTTGCTACCAGAAAAGAATTAGGAGCTGGCTGTGGTTATTCCTTTCTAATTGTAGCTTAGGTGTGATGCATTACAGCTAATAAATGTGATTCTTACTGCGAGAATCTTTGCCAACCATTACAGCAGCAAACCTCACTGTTTATTCACCCCTGACACATTAAGTGCTCTCTACCACCCATTGCTTAGCATTACCAGCAGAGGCACTGGCTGGCCCACACACCAATTCATGACCTGTCTATTCTCCTGGCTGGCCCACACTGCCTTCCCAGCACCGAGCCACTGTGTGATTCCACTGGGGAACATTCATTTATGTTTCCTATTGCCATTGAATGTGGAAATAAATAGTTTCCGACCAGACAGGGATCTCTAAACTGTTTTTAGAGGCATCACCAGAACATTTGTTGATTATGACCACTAAGGCTGTATTTAAACAGGAACCAAAAATCTAATTTTTAACTGTTTATAGCACAGACATGTTCTTTGACAGGATGTCTCAATATAATGAGTCCTGATGGAGACACATTTACTTGACATCATTTCTGGGCAACAAAGAGGAAAAACAAAATAGTTTCAGTACGAATCCATCAATAAACTCTAACTTGTACAGTAAAATGATGACAAATGCAAAGAGGAATTTCAGAACTAGATCACATTACATTTATACATAATAGTATGTATTTTCCCATGCGTCATTTGTTGTCTCTGTGTGCGGTTCAGAGAGATGACAGGATAGAAGGTAAAACAATAAGATTACACTGATTCACCACAGAAGGAATGCACTGAACTCGCTAACTGACCTCAAATTGTCCCTGGACTCCATAAAATCAACTGTCCAACCTACTGTACATTGAGAAACGATGGAGTTTTTCTCTTGAACACAAAGTCAAACTGGTCATATTTAATAAAACCAGAGGCAAATTGAGGGAAATACCCCAAATAACTGTCATTCTAGTTCAAGACCTTGATAATAATCCCAACCTGGAGAGAGAAAACAACAGCTGTTTGACTGGTGTGGATGTAGAACTCAGAGAAATACTGAAACATATACTGAATACTTCCTTCAAAACACCTAATACTTGAGAGCTAAGTTTCAGATATTATCAAAAGATACTGAGTCACAACCAGTACGTGGCTGAATTATTTGGAATGACATAGATGTACTGGATGACATGAGCAATAAAAACAGGTGAAATATTTATTTGCCTTTGTAATGAAATTAAAATTAAAACATAAAAATGTCCTCTGAATATGACATGACATGTTTCTACTTTTAAAAGCAAGGTCACAGACAAACTAGCAGGAAATTTGCTAAGGGATAATCCAAACATACACACCCTTTGAACATGTCTGATTTAATAAAAAACATAAAATCTGGAGAAATTTAAGTGTCAGCAGCCTAAATGTCTGTGACAGTGGAGCCTCAAAGTTTGTAGATGCACTGCACAAGTTTAATTCTCAAAGGATCCACTGCTATGTACAAATTTAGGAGAAACAACCCACTGAGGAACAGTTCTTATTCAGGGAGCACCTGGTTTTGATTTAGTATTAGCCTCAATTTTTTTGAAATGACAAAAAGTTTTGCTTATTAGTCGTAGATTGGTGGTAGGCATTTTAAACATTTGATTCTGTAGGTATTGTTTAGATGAGTGAAAGAAAACTAAAGACGATTTTAGTTTTTCAGTCAGTTTTTTGTTGTCATGTTGTGCTGCTAAATGGAATTCAGCCAATATTAGGTTTATTATTCAACACCTGTGCTTTATAAATGGTGACATGTCAAAACGCAAAAGGCTTATACAGTGGTACACTGGTAGGCTGAAAACGTCAAACCGAGGCACATGAGAAGAAAATTGAACCAAAAATATTTATGACAGGTTTATCACAGTGTCAGTAGGGAAGGCATATTAATGTCTTTGGTTGTTTAAATTTGAAATTAAATAATCATTGAAATGCAAGATGCTGTGCTGTTAGAATACAGCTCCCTCATTCACTTCAGACATGTGTTTCAGATTATTTCTACCATTAAGCATTTGACAAATAATCTAAAGCACATGTTCTAAAATAAATAAATAAATTTACGTAGCCTGTCTGGAAATTTGGAAACAAACAATGCTGAAAATATTTCTTTGACTAAAAAAATACATTACAGCTATTAGAGCTGTCACATTACACAACTCCTCCAGTTCAAAACACAACTTGTGTGCAGACTAAAAGACTTTTTCAATCAAAGTAATGAGGACAGATTTTAAAGCACAGTTTCAATTAGTAAGACGCAAAAATAAAGACAGCTTCTCCGCCCAGAACCTGCTCGAAGATTTAACCATTTTTTAATTTATTTTTTATTTTGATGATGTTTGCAGTTTCATTACAGACATCATCATAGATTTAAATGCTTTTTATACATTTCTGAATTGGCCACATGGTGTTGGTATGCATTTATACTATATTATATCTAATGATTAAATGGGTTATCCTACACCCCTACTGAAGTAGGTCTCTGAAGTCAGGACCACTAATCTGTCAGATATTGGTAAAATTGTAGTGTAGCTTTTCACCGTATCTTGTGTCGTGTCACATCACCTTAGGGTGTTTTTGTATTTCATTGTGTCCAGTGTACACTTCCTAAAGAAGGCTGGGGTGGTTCTTGCAGTGGTCTCACTTCTTGACCTGGATATTGGATCATACTTGCAGTATCGCAGGGGAGAAACAGTCAGCCTGTTTTTGTTTACTTTATTCATGAAGACTGGTGAGAGTCAGTTCTTTGTTCTTCCTTCCAAGGCATCCTCATAAAAACAGGTGGAGCGCGCATCTGATGTCAATTAATGTGATTAGCAACAGTGCTCTAAAACAGTAATAGTAAACAATGGCAATCAGTCAAACAGCTAACAAAATTGCAATCAAGATACAACATCACATGCGCGCACTTTTCTTTTCCTTTATTCTTTTGCACATGCATGCACAGTGGTGATACCTTTCCCGACAGGCAGCTGTTCTGGTGATGAATCCCATCCCACCTCTTTCTGCTGGCGTAAGAGGTCATTGGTCTGCTCAGGTTTTAGTGTGTATTCAAGTGTGTCTAAATGTTTCCTGCCCAGCCTGCCCCTGCACACATGCTTACAGGTCCTCCTCTTCTTTTAACGGAATGATATGGTATTCCCTCTCTCTCTTCATGTGGTCGTAATGACGCTTCCAAGAAAGTCGAGCAGACCGAGAGTTTGGCCGCAGCGTGACCGTCAGTGGACCACTGCTGTGGTCAGAGAGGGAGACCTTGCTGAAAAGAAAACCTCCCTTGGATGGATGGGACGAAGCTTTACAAAATTCTCCCCCTGACAACCTCTGTTAAACAAATACAGCACTGTGGTGAAGGCCCAAAGGGAACACATTCATTGATATTTATTTATTCCCTGTCTCCACTGATCTCTTTTTCCTTATTTGTCATCTTTGAGTTGAGATCTATATATCAGATTAACCTTTCTTGTATTTATTTTCCTCCTCCAGTTTCTTGTTGCTGTCTCCCTCTTTTTTCCTCACTCATTTTTGTGGCATTTTTCCATCGGTGCACCTATCAATTTCTCTCTCCTGAAGGATTTAATGGTTTCCTCTGTGCCGTTTCCAGTCATCCAGACCCCAGTTCGGACAAATATAGTTTTCAACGCCATTTTACTGGCAGTGAACTCATCAGTGGATTTAGCTCACACTCCTTGCTGGCTGGTAATTTAACTTAAAAAAATAAAATAAAATAAATAAATAAATAAATTAAATCATGTGTCTGTCTGTCTACCTGTCTGTGCATTTCATACAATCTGGTAGTGTTCTGACTTCACGCTGCCATGTGCCATCATCACCGTAAAATTAGCCTGAGCATAAGTGCGTCTTGTTAGCAAAGCAAACAAACATAATTGGCTGTAAATGAAGGAGAGAGGCTGACTGGAAGTCGTGTGTCGGCCCCTGGGCCTCCTAAATTTATATATACTGGTAGGAATCAACAAATGAAATCAGGAAGGGCACATCATTTCAGGGATTTTTTTTTTTTTTTTTTTTTTACAACCTGGGTCTTATTTTCCTAACGGTTGTGATAATGTTTTACTCACCAACTTAACTGCTGTGATTTGGGGAAGGTGACGACATTGCTAGAACAGTCCAACAAGGCGAGCAGCAGAAGCAGTCAGATTGTAAACAACCCCCCCATTGTTGCTTAGTTTGGAATAAAGTCAGTCTGTTACCAAAACTGCCCATTGTAAATGTTGATTAGATACATTTTATATATCCTTGTTATATTTCAAATAGCAAAATGCTTTGAATAGTTATAGTCAATATACACATGTACCTCAGTCTAAACGAATAATAAAGCCAAAAAACACTGATTTTGTAGAGTTCACATTGTGATGACAGGTCAGGTTTAACATGGGTGGTCTAATAAATGTGTACATCTGTATTTTTGTTTACAGTAGATAAGTGCATGTGGTCATGTATTTTGACCAACTTGGGACTTTATGAAGTCAATGAAGTCAACAGGATTACTTCAAAGTCATTACATTTTCCACATCTTTTTTTATTAGGTATGTGACTCACTGAAATGAAACTGTGCATGCATTGTTTTGCTCCTGTTCCTTTTGCAATATCTGACATCTCATTTTTTCATTTAAATGCCTCATGTAGTCACAAAACAAAATTTTTATCAGTTTATTGTACCCTGGCCATCCATTTTGAATCGTTTCTGCGGTTTAAATTGCCAGCAATTATGTTTTTAATCTGATACTGTGAAGCAAAAATCAATACAGTTTTCGAACATATTGTGTTTTGGTTGCTTTTCTTGTGGCTTCTGACAAAAAGGAAGCAAAAAATTCTTGTTTAACCAAATCTGCCAACATAAAATTTAAGTATAGGTACTGTTTAACTATCTCCATGCCAACATTCTGCACTCTGAACTCATGTTCATAATCATAGTGATTAAAGCAATATTAAGACTTGGACTGCTTTGAGCATGGCGCAATGTTATTATACTGTAATGTTTTTTCAGGGATTATAAAGGGATGTCTAGTATTTCAGGAATATGCTCTCCTTTCATTTAGTGACCCAGACCTGTATGCTGACATATTTTTCTTTGACAAGAGGTGAAGGGGGCAAGAAAACACAAAGGAGTGTCATAAATGTGGGCAACACTTGCCTTCTCTGGAACACACGCCCACCCACACACTCCTCAACATACAGTTGCTAGCAGACGGTCAGACAGGCAGGCACGCAGGCCATTCCTCTGAGCAGAGCTAAGACCTCAGTGCTGGGAAAGCCTAGTGGCCTGCATGCCAGTGGCATCCTGGTGAGAGAGCAGGAAAACATGCTGCTGTTTCAGAGGCTGCTGGCCTGTTTGTCATCTTTTCCAAGGTAACCAGAGACTGCAGGAGATTAGCCCAGTGGAAAATACTCACAGAGATAATGATGGAAAAAGACAACAAAGCGAAAATGTACGAGTCAAGTGGAAACCCCGTTGTCAAGTCTTGATTATGCCATTTTTGAATGAGCATACTTCACAGAAAGTGAAAAAATAATGAGGTGATAGTAGGAAGAAAAAGAAAGCCCAGCAAAAATGAACACTGAGACACATGGAAACCCTGTCTTCCAATCAGGTCATTTTTAAATAAGCACACATTTTCAGCAATGCTAGTTGCATGTTTCTCAGGTTAGCACTGTTGGTATGTCAGTTGTTTAGTCCGCCCATCACTTTGGTCCAGGCTGAAATATCTCAACAACTACTGGGTGGTTTGCCATGAATTTTGGTACATACATTCATGTACCCCTCAGAATGAACTGTAATAACTATGTGGATCCCTTGACTTATCATCTTGTGCCATCATCTGGTCAAAATTACTTTGGACTTTGCGACCAATTACCTAGAAAAACAAATCACATTCCCACCAGCCTCAGCTATACAGTGTGTTACATGCTAATTTGCAAATGTTAGCACAGTAGTTAACACAAAACTAAAATGGTGAACATGGTAAATTATTCCAAACGTCATCATGTTAGCATTGTCACTATATACATGTTAGCCTGTTGATGTTAGCATGTAGTGCACAACATCACTGCACAGCCTCACAGAGCCCTTGGGATTTTCTTGTTTTACATATTCTTACTGTACATTGTACTTGTTTTGTGGTGGGCTACATACTAATGTTATCTAATGTTTTAATCATGCTAATTTTTCCTTTATATTTTTCATGTCGCTTTCACTTGTGCAGCTCTTTGTAACCTTAAGAAAAGTGCTATATCATCTTGTCACTTACTGCATGTTCAAAAGTAATAAAACTTCTGACAGTTTATTAGTGCTCCAAAAATCCTGTATATAAGCAGTCATTTTTCTGCCCTGGGGAACATCTGGTTTAGTTGTGTATTTTTTATTAAAACAGAATTATTCCTGAATTATGTGTGAGATTAGAGGCTTCAAGCCAAAATCTACTTCCTCTTTCTTTATGGCATGTGTTTTATTTTTACTCTGGTTATTTTATGGAGGTGTGACTGAGGTCGCCAGGGGTGAAGCCTTGTAAGCGGACAGTGTAAGTACAGTAGTTGCACAGTAAGACCATCTTTACTTTGGGTCCACGCCACTGTAGATTGTGGCTGGTGACTAAGAACTTCTTTGCCACGCGCTCGTTTTGGGACAGTAAACATTAGACACAAATACACACATTCAGCGCTCCTCTCATGAAACGAATAAGACAAACAGGGAAGCAGGCTGCTGCCTCTTGTCTGTTGACTTTACCTGACCATCACTTCTCCCCTGGCAAAATAATCAAAACACTGTCAAATACGTCCTTGTAATTCAACTGTGAGTTTATTTGAGATTCATTTTACAGAATCCGGTAGTTTCCCGGCAAAGGATTGTCTGTATAATGAATGAATACACTGCAGTTCTCTATCGGTCCTTTCTGAAACCTGTAATGCTACAGTACACCTGACTTTATGGACCTCTTAAATATTGCTGCTTTTAACTTGAATCTAAATTCCTATTGGTGCATAGTCCACGGTCTAGTTCACAGCAAAGTTTATAATGGCCAGGAAGAGATTCAATATCACATTTCCCATTTAAAACAATACAAGTGTTGTTTCAGCTACATCAACTTCAGTCTCCTTTAATTACACATACTCCTCTCTGTGTATCTGTAGCCTTTTCACCTGATAAGACTAGATTCAGAACAACACACTGTTGGCCCTCAAATTGTTTAATATATTGCACTGCCAGAAAGCCCTTATTAGCTTGTCAACCAGTGACGGGAATGTGAAATATTTCTTATTTTGTACATTACTTCAGTATGGCACTGCATGCCAGGGAATGTCAAGGTCAACTGGAAACAGGAGAAACATGTTCATTCATCTGAATATACAGTACACATGCAGCATTTAGTGGGAAGCCACTGCTAAGGAGTAGATGTGTTTTGAACATGAAAATAACAGTCAACAGTAGTGAAGAGTTATAATTGCCTCCTCATTTTCATGCCCTCTATTGTGTGGGAGTTTTCCTGGTAGCAGTTATTTAAGCCATATGCTGCTAAATGGTGTAAATAGTGACTATGTTTCTGGTCAGAAAGTCATATGTACTGTACTCAAGTTGTAATTTGTAAATCAAGTGATGTTAATTATTTGACCAATGTTTGTATTGGTTAATTTATCATCCAATCCCACATCAGTTTGAATATATGGCCTTTACATTGGTTTTTAGGGGCTCATGCTATAACTCTGTCATACCTGATTTGGATGTAGTACATGGCACAGCTCGGTTTTAAAGTCTATTGACTGTGTTTGTTAAACTCACAAGCTGACGATCGATACAGGAATACAGCTTGTGATTATATTATGGTGCAAACAAATGCTTTCATTTTCAACAAATGATGCCAATAAATCTACTGCTAATAAATCAACACAGATAAGACTGCAGCATAGCTTTAAGTTAAATGCTAACATCAGCATGATAATATGCACACAATGACGATGCTAACCATCCTAGCTTAGTGTATTAGAATGCTAGCATTTGCTGCTCACAGCTTTTACAGGTGTTTAGTCATAAACCAAAGTACTGGAGACAATAAAATTGATGATGCTGGCACCAGAGGAAAGGGTCAGTGTTAGTGTTTGTACAAAATTTCATGGCAATTCATCTTCTATCTCTCTCGTAATCTTAATACCTGAGATATTTCAGTCTGGACCAAAGTGGTGGACTGATGACAAAACCTAACATAGGTTATCTCAGGGCACTGTTCATATACAGTGGAGCATGTCTAGATCATACTCATTATAATTTATTTACAGAGACCCAGTGTTCCTTCATAAGCAGGCGCTTGGCAACAGTGGTGAGGAAAAACTCAACAGGTAGAAACTTTGAACAGAACCCAGCTCATGGTGGGCGCCCGTCTGCCTCGACTGGCTGGTTTGACCGGTGCATGGTGGTAGGGGATGGTAATTTTCAACCACATAGACGAGGTGTTGGTCCTGACCTATTTGGTACTTTAAAGACTGGCCCAAAATGCAAAAATATCACACCATGTGCACAGAAATATGCAAGTATAAAATTTTTTTTTTTTTTTTTAAACAGGAAGAACCAGACAGTAAACTCACCTGCTGTAGTGCTTGGTTGGACTAAAAAACTGCATGCATTCAGTCTTTTACCATTAATGGATTAAACTGATCCTGAGCGTGCTCTGAAAACTTCTCCGTCAGATGAGCATGCAAACATATCCTGAGAATGAGCCTTGTTGCATGCGTCACTCGCGACACCACGCAGTCCGTAAGCCCTAAAGAGTTTCCTCTAAATCATTTTCAGAAACCTCACCAGAGAAAACAAGGTGACCACATCAGCTGCCGTGGAAGTCCAGGGATCCCTCTGCTGTTATTTCTTCTCTCAAGGTCACAAGTGACTCACTGCTTTGACTGGCAAGACTTCCAACACCGGGCACAAGGGCTGCTGGAAGCCTCTTCCTTTTTTCATGCCTGTCTCACTGCTTCTCTCTGCTACTGCTTCCCTTTCATTCTCTTCACACACCCTCAAAGCGTTGCTCACAGGTTTTCATCAGATACACTCCTACACCATTCTTAATCTCTTTTTCCACTACACCTTCACTCTAATTCCCGCCTCCATGTGCCCACAGTTTCTCTAGGTATCTTTGCCCCACATTGATGATTTCAGTATCCTGTTGAGGCTTTTTTCATCAGTTAGTAAAATAAAGACTTGTCCACTGTGATTTCCATCTGAGGGGCCCGGGCAGTGAGAGATATAAAATATCCTGAAACAAGAACCCTGAGGTGGACCGCAGGAAGGCAGAGAGGAGAATATGAGAAGGTCAAGAACCTTAACAAGGCAACATGCTTCTTCTCTGTCTGTACAACAACACAGATTAAAGTGGTGTGGCCTCGGTTTCCTGAAAACATTTTGCACTAAGGTCACCCTACCCCACTGACCTATAGCAGAACTAAACTGACCTTAAATAAAACAACGCATAGAGAGGTTTTTCGGATTAACATCTGTTGCATGTCTGCACGCCACTATTTCATTGTTAATATTTAATATAGCCGTTTTGTCAGACAGCATTGCAAATTATTGATTTTATCAGCTCCTTGCCAGATGCTGGCTGTGATTCAGTTTTGTAGCTTATGAACTAAAAAGATGACAAAGAAGAAGAGATTTAGCTGTTTCACTGTGGACAGAGGTTGATCCAAACACAACCTGAAAATGTTTCTCTTTTCACACAAAAACTGTGTTTTAAAATTTAGTTGCATTAATGCAGACATAGTCTCAGAGTGCTCTAAAATATGAAAAACATACAACACCATCTGTTCCTAAACTCTAAATATGGACAAGGAAAAAATGTCCACACAGAAAAACCTTGGGCAAGGGATGGTAAACCCAAAGAAGAGCAACAGAAAGTTTTCCTTTGCATAACAAACACCATATGTAACTTAAATCAACAATTTAAATGGTGCATGGTACCTGATTAAGAAATAATTAAATGTGAATTGAAATTTCTATTCATTAAAAAATATGCTTTCACAAGCAGTAAAAGCAGCACAGAAATCTTTCATTGTAACTGCATTGAAAAGGTTCAGAAGTAGCAGCAACAGTAACCATTAACTGGCCTGTAAAAGTTACCACCACAGGCATGTCAGATATGTACAATTCACCAGGGACCGTAATGCAAATCAAGGTCTTTGCCACATCAGCACTTGGAGATACATGGCAGGCAAAACCCTTTCAGCACCAAATCCAACCAGATCAGGTTAAAAAATCTTTTCACTGTTGAGCTGCTATCATAATATGATCGCCCTAATGAAGTACAGTGCACAATTTGCAGTTGGGCCTGTCATGAGGATGTATAGACCCTCTTGTCCTTCTTTGTCTCGTTCCCTCTGAAGTTAACCTACATGTAAACCTTATTTGCATGAATGGGTAAAAGCCTTTGTTGTGCAAGTTCAAAAAGTTATCTCTGTCTTTCACCTTTCACTGTCTCAGGTCACTATCAACACAGAAACAGTTATCAGTTCCCTTTTCCATTCGTTCGTTTTTGAGATCTGTTATGGAAATGAGAGGGACTCGGATGGATTCACACACAATATTGGCTACCACGCAACCAGGATCTGAACAATAATTGGCTATGACAGCAAGAGATCTACTATTTGCCTGTAGTATGCAAACAAGATGGCAAAAGCACTACAGAGAAGTGACCTCAGCATCTTTGCAGCTGAATTTAAATCAGGAATTATTTATCACACATTGACGCTCACCTCTGGAGTCACTTTACTCTGACCGGTCCAAATCCATGTAATCAGTGGGGTATTGTGTTTAGTCTGAGGGGACAAAACTTAAATACATTTTGACAGACTAAACTAGAAAGTGGCACAGCTGTTGACAGACCAAAACCAGCCAACAATTTATGGACATAAAGCAAGTCAGCAAGTAGCTTTATTTTGATTTAAATACCAGCCTGTGTGTGTGTGTGTGTGTGTGTGTGTGTGTGTGTGTGTGTGTGTGTGTAATGGTCATTCTGCAGTTGCATCTGGTTCACCTCGTAACACCCACGTTTACCCTGCTTGTACACTGCAGACCTCATGGCCAACTAACACGTCAGGAGGGATAGTTGTGAATGTGTTTTAATGTGAGTGTGCGTGTGTAACTAATTGAGAGGGGTAGGCGTCCAGCTTCCATCCCACTATTGTTGCGGTGTACCCTGACCTCGATGCTGAAAGACACGTGTGTGTATTTTTCTGCACTTTTGTATTTATGCCTGTGTGTACGTGTGTGTTCAGTCATCCTGTGGTGAGCTGTGACCTCACCACTGAGATTTCCCTCACTAACCTCGTAGACTTGTAGGTGGGTGAGTGTGTATTTTAACTGATTACGTTGAGACTGAACTGTGTTTCTACGTCAGCAGGCCGTGACATTTTGTCATGCTTCTGTATGGGCTGGACTGTGAGCAGCTACAAAAAGACAAATGGAAAAGCAGATTTGTTTTTAGGACCTTTGATGTTAGAGGTCTTTTATCAGCATCATATGTTCATATAACAGTGTAGGAGTGCCCTTTTGGGGTTACTACGTAAGTTATCCAGTATCTGCTATGCATTTTGACCTCTATGTGGGAGCTGACCTTGAGTTGAAACCTTGATAAACATTTAAATGTTTTGCATGGTACATAACTCATTTAAATGTTTTTGAAACACTTATAATTAAGACAATAAACAGATAGCTGTAGAGAAAGAAGGATGACGTTTCCTGAAATATCACTAGTGGTGATCTTACTGAATTGGCCTATTCATACACACACACACATACACACATACACACACATAACTGTACATATTTTTTTTTTCCTTAGGAAATGGAAAACCAATATCAACCCCTAATTTTAGTCTGTTTCATCTGGTCACCTACCAATAGAGTCATATTCCCTTTATGGGGTTACCCCACCATAAACACAGGATGATGCACCAGAGAGTGTGGAAAAATGAAGACGAAGAAGATGCTAACTAGCTAGCTGCTCTGTTGTTCATGACGAGCTAGGGCTACAGAGAGATACTGATCTTGCATGTGTTCTGGTAGGCAGGCAAGCACTCATTTGGTTAACGTTATTGAGATAATAATAATCATAGCATGCTGCATGTTATGATGATAGCTAGTAAGTTAACTAATGTTACTTGCAGCTATTTCATCAGAATGAAACTTCAGAATGTGAAAAAAGTAAGGTTATACCAATAATATAGTAGTAGTAATGATAATTAAAGTATTAATTGCAAAGGTAGCAATAAAACTAGAAGCAGTACTAGTAATTACAACAGCAGGTGTTGTGCAGAGTTGTAGGAGCAGCAAGAGGCTTGTCATCACAGATCAGACTCTACAGTTCCAGAGGCAAAAGTACCTGCAGAAAGTGACAGAAGAGGAGAGAGAGACAGAAAGATATTGAGTTAGTAACATGTAATATGGGATATGAATCCATACTGATGGGGAGAGAGAGAGAGAGAGAGAGAAAGAGCGAGAGAGAGAAGCTCAGTGAATTATGGGAAATCTCCCAGCAGTCTAGGCCTATTGCAGCATAACTAAAGGATGGTTCAAGCCTGAGCCAAACCTAACTATAAGCTTTATCAAAAAGGAAAGTTTTAAGCGTGCTCTTAAAGGTACAGAGGGTGTCTGCCTCCCGGACTGAAACTGGGAGAAGGTCCCACAGTAGAGGAGCCTGATAGCTGAAGGCTCTGCCTCCCATTCTGCTCCTGGAAACTCTGGGAACCACCAGTAAACCAGCATTATGGGAGCACAATGTCCTAGTGGGATTGTAGGGGACTATGAGATCTATTACAAAAACTACCTGGAATCTATGGACCAAACACCTGAAAATATTTTTATGGAAAATGCTCAGATATGTTGATTTAAAGATGCAGCTTTCTTAAAGCTCTCTCTAATTTGTGGACAACCATCCAGAAGCTGTGATGGTCCACAGTTTTGAGATGGGCAATATTTGGGTCTTTGATTTTTTTGTATCTCAAGGCTAAATCAGTTCTTCTCCACACATGGATGCAGTTGTCCATCCACACTGAGACAACATTTCAAAATTCCCTGAGCACATGTGTTCAAATAAGCAGAACCTGTCTTACTATATGACTTTGGCTGGTCCAAATAAACAGCTGTCAATCACTGTCCTTGCATGCTGTCAAAGCTGGAGTCAACACACACACCAGGTGTTATACAGGCTGGTTGTCATATAAAAACCTCTTGTTCACACTGTTCAACTTATATTACATATAGAAATTGTGTTGGTTAGTGTATTATTCTGCCTCAGTGTTTCAGTAGTCAAGAATATATTAAACAAATAAGTTACTGTCTTTCTTTTCTCCATTTTTTTTCGCTAGAAAGAAAAACTCTTGTATTTGTGATTGATGTTTTATTCCTATACACATTGTCATGGCAGGATAACATGTTCACATCACACTATTCCTCCAAAATGTCCCATTTTTTAGGGATTTTTCAGGGGAATATTTGTGTGCCTTGGAAAGTCGAGTACATCCGACTGAATTCATGAATGAATTCCCATCATCTGACGATCACTGAATGCTGCTTTTCAGACCCCCGCTTTGTTTCCTCTGATGTCGCCCACACCACTCACTACTTTGCGTAATCACGCAACGCAACTAGTGAGGATGCAACAATTTATTTTTAGGGACTGAAGGAAGGCAGAAGGAGAAACACAGAGGCAGAGAGAGAGAGAGAGAGAGAGAGAAAGAGAGAGAGGGCTGCGCGAAGTGGGTGGGCACATGCTCTCTCTCTCTCCCCCTCTCTGTACTGTATAAGTACAGTTCTGTGATGGAGATTCCAATCACATCGCAGTTCACTTTTACGCAGTGGAGATGAGCTCTCGGATTGCGAGATCCAACCCGGCCATGAAACTGATAGTGGTGAGTAACTAGAGTATCTGCTGCCCTTCTTCGTGATTTGCGGACCCGAACTGATCCGCGGGACACTCCTTTCTGAAGGAATGACATTTTATGCACTTAAATTACTTTCTCCCTCTTTCTTCTTACAAGGGATTCTTGCGAGACGTGGATTATTATTGCGCTACACGCGGTTTCAGTCATTTGGTTATGATCACTCGCCTTAGTCTAGAAGTACTCACTATAAAGAATAACACAAAAAGGGAAAGTTTTGAACAGCATGCGTTAGAGCAGGTAGTTGGATGGTGTCTAACTCATTACAGGGGCCACTAATCAGTCAGTGCATTACAGTCACAGTGACCTCTGAAGTAGGTGCAGTCACTCCTGATGATCTGACGTTCCGGTGGCAGTTGTTTACTCCATCACTGGGTTTGAGGAAAAGCAACGATCCCTGACAGTGTAGGTTCAGTCATGAATCGTAATGCCATGTGGGCGCTACATAAGTTCCCCCCTAAACAGTACCTGTTTTTACTTGTATCAAAAATGACATTTGACGTTTGATGCATTTAAAAGCTCAAAGTAAATTTCCTGCCCTATCTTAGGCTACGGTATTTGTTTAGTATATTTGCATGACATTTCCATTAGGTACAGGGATTCCTCTTTCTCACTGGTGTGGATTGTCTGCTGTGTAATGCCGCCAGTGAACCTAAACCTAAGTTTGTTGAGGCTGACGTCAATATTTATGATGTAGAAGGTGTGGACAAAATAACAGGAACACTTGACAATATGATGCAGTTCCATATTAGCAGCCCTGCGGTGCAGGTATTACTCAGTTTGTGTTGAGGCTGTTTCAGAGGCATGATTCAATGTTAACTAACATAATTTGTGAAGCTGTTGCATGAGATTATAGCTAGCTATAATAGCCTATATATAAATCACAAATTACAGCAGTTATCAATTGTAGTATGTTTCTTAGTGCTAAATGATTGTGAGAATTTAGTCTTTGTTTATAGTGGAGGCCTGTGATGATGAACAGAGCTCATGCTTATCTGATCATTGTATTCACTAGTGTGAACGCTCACTATCTGCAAAATAGACCAACAAACGAGATCTATCATTCAAATAAATGAATGAAAGTTTACTCTGGGTCACATTTCATTGCTTTTACTGTAGCACACTTGAAATGAATGAAACTTAACACTCTGAAAATAGAGTCATGTGGTGTGTTGCCGGCAGTTGGTGTTTACTGTGGGTCAGTCTTTACACTTATTTGTTCTACAACGCCTCTCAAGGGGTTTTTAAATGTATGCCTCTGGGCTAAGAGCAGTCATTTCCTTTGGGGTGTTTTGCATGTTGAGCTGTGTTGGGGCCTTTGCAGGTTTTGCATACATTCATGTACAGATGTGTATCAGGGCAGAGACAGATTATACATGATACTAAACACTGGACCCACTATCTAGCCTTGTGAACTGCATGTGTGTTTGTCCGTGTGTGTGGGAGAGAGGTTAGTTAGTAAGTTGGGTGTTAGATGTGTTACCTATTTATGAGTATGTATACAAGGCAGTGAAATACAAATGAATGCGTGTGTCCATGTGCACTTGCTGCCACGATTTAATGTGCTACCATCCATACAGAGTGTTTCCTCTACCTCACTGCAGTCTGTACACTACACTTAACCTAAAATATTATGGTGTTACAATTGTGTTTCTGACGTAGTGTTCCTGTTGTTATCCTACATTCATGTCAGCCAGTCATTTGGCCAACCACACAAGCATCTATTTAGCCAACTAATGAGTCAGTCTTCCAACCACTCAGTCAGTCTTGACATCTAGCCAATAAGTCAATCTACACCCCCCCTGCATCCCCAATACCTTTGCGCCTGTTTTTGTGCGTGTCAAACACCTAGCCACTCAGTCTGTCTGTAAGTAATTCTATGTTGAAGGGACACTCTGCAATTTTGCACCCAAAACATTGTTTTGGCTCAGAAGCTCAGCGGAAAATGCACCTCATACACCTGTGTGCTCTTCCTAGTTTCTCTGCGTGCTCCTGAAACATGTGGTTTTTCTGTCTGCAGAGAACACACACTTTTTGTTTGGGTCCGTGCCCAGGATGATGTCAGTGGAACAGAAATCTAAATTATTAGTTAATGTTGCCTGTCTTTTTGTTTTTGTGTGGACATATTGCATGTGATTTGTGTGGTGGAAAAGTGAGGTTCTGAGGAGCTTATATTTTATACCTCTCTTACTTGTTTTGCCAGCAAATCAGGCAGTTAGCTGAGCTGCCTGTTATCCATCCATCCATCCATCCAACCACACACACACACACACACACACACACACACATGCACATTATGTATTATCTTTTATCTGCTGTCTTTATCTGTGCACCTCCTCTCCTGTACTCTCTGGTGTGTCCGTTGGCATCAGCCGCCAACTTCCCTAAATCTAGCGCCATGTTCACACGCAGACAAGCGAAGCTACGGAGAGGTCACTTGACCAAACGGACTCCGCACGATTTCAGGTGGAGAAAGGGTGGGGAAGTGAGTGTGACCATGGGGGAGGGAAACATACAGAGGGTGTGTAAACATACAGGATCAACATGTTTTAAACAAACAAGTACAAACGTTTATTCACAAAGCAACGATTACCTCTGCACACCTAACTTCCCCTTTTCTATCAACAGTACTACTGATAGCAGAAGTATGTGTGGGCGGGAATGTGTGTGGCACAATTGTGATGAACTCATTGATCCAGTGTAAGTGTGTGTGTAGGGCTGAGTGATTAACAGGCAGAAAGAGCAGAGAGAGAGTAGGCAAAATAGATCCAGCTGTTGTATTTAGTGTCATGGTCACACACAGGCCCTCATCTTTGTTTTTATCTCACTACTGTATGAGTCATATTAAAAACAGCATGACTGATGTGATGCAAATGTCTCTGGTGAAAGTTTATCTGACAATAGATGTGTTAGAACATGAGGAGGGTTTGGATTATTTTGCATGGAATATTGTCAGTCAGAAAATATGATTCATAAATCCTCCTGTTTAAATGTGTAAAGTTTGGATAAATGCACCTACTTCTTTTTTCCCCCATATCCATATCTGTCCATAACAGTTTAACACAGCAGTCTAAGTTATTGTGCTGTATCCAGTGGAGGTAGAGGTGCTCAGATCCTTTACTTAAGTAAAACTATCAATATCATGCTGTATAAACACTCTATGACAAGTAAAAGTCACACAAAACACACAGACAGATAAAAGTAAATAGTAAATGTGCTGAAGCATTATCAGCAAAGTGTACTTTTTACACAGCAGAAGGGCTCAGTTGTAGCTGCTTTGAATTATTTTATATACAGTTATGCAGTTTTGTCCAGTGGTTCCCAACCTGGGGGTCTGGCCCCCTTCCAGCAAGTTGCAAGATAAATCTGAAAGGTTTGGAGATGATTAATGTTGTGGCAAAGATCAAAAGGAAAGTTGTGCTTCACAAAGTTATATTCTTTTTTGGGGGGGATATTTGCTTTTTTTAAATAGTGGATAATTTCACATGTTTGGACTTTAAACAGATGTTTAAAGGGGAAATGTTTCTTTGATTGAACTGCTAACAACTCCTATCATAATTGTGACCATGAGCCCCAAATAGACACTGCATTTTTGTAAGAGGTCTCAAGTCAAAAAGATGTGAAAGAAACATCTACTTTAATCTTAAGCAATGCATTATGTTTTATGAGTTTATTACATGTTTTCTTTTTTACATCTTAATCTAAAAAAAAGTAACAAGTAAATATAGCTGTTAGATAAATGTAGTGGAGTAAAAAGCATTTCTCTCTGAAGTGTAGGGGATTAGAAGTGTAAGGTAGCATAAAATATACTTTAGTACAGCACTTGAGTTACAAACTACTGGTTGTACTAATGTAACACTGGATGATTTTTCTCTTTGTTTCAAAAGAGTCATTGATCTGAATGCCTGGACCAAGGGAGAAGAGCTAAAAAAATCTTTCTGCTTGTAAAAATCGACATCAGGACCGTAAGCTATGATTATTTTCTCTATTAAACAACTGATCGTCAGGTTTGTAAAATGTCAATTGTTTTTTTTAAACCCAAGTGAAGTCATTCAGATTGCTTGTTTTGTCTGACCAACAGCTTCGAACCCAAAGATATTCAGTTTAATATCTTGGAAAAGAAAGAGAATGAGCAAATATCACAATTAAGAAAGGCAGAGAGCTCATTTTTGCATTGAACAGTCAATTAATCAATGTATCCTCTCTAAGTGGTATGACATGCACATTATACATGAGAAAATAGATCTAAAAAAATGTGCTCAAAGATTCAGCTTGGTTTGCAACACACTGGCAGACTGTCTGGGTTTAGTTAACTAAACAGTATTAACTAAGCAGTATTAAAATCTTCACAGAGTTTTCCCAAAAATGACTCAGTAATTCAGTTTTATCTTTAAAGATATTTTGCAGCAATTTAAAAATCAGAAGCACTTGTGGTTTGAGATAACGGGAGTGTGTGGAGTGAACATTGCTCACATTATTGAAATAGTAAATGTTGAATTTCATCTATGATTATGAATAACTGTAATGATGTAACAAGGCACTGTGTCCCATAGTATCTCTCTGTCTCTGTATGAGTGAAAAAAGACCATATTCCATATTCACATGAACCAACACACACACACTCACATACACAGTTACACACACACACACATGCACACACACTCCCAAGAGTTGGAATCCCCCCTCAGACCACCTGCGTTTTACAGTTAACTGAAGCCATGTGCATGGTGGATAAGCTGGTGTAGTGTGGTTTGGTCCCTTTGTGCCATGGCTCTTCTCCTCATGCCATTAATTTAAAGCTGACCTCAGGCAAGCCAAACTCTGATTCTCCTCTGTCTTTGAATTTCAGTGGGCGCCACAGCTCAGTGTAACCCTGAGCCTCAACCCTATCTGTTGGAAGTTAGTTAAATACTGCGGCTAATGCATTTTTCAATATTTCTGCTGCCAACACAAGGGAGGGCATGTTTACTATTATATCATTTAAATGTGATTTACTGAATTACATTAAGTTGTTGTATGCTCTTTTTTGACTTTTTTTTTACCCTGCTTTTTACCCTAACTGCTAAACTTCTGTATCATATTTATCTATTTACCTTTTGTATCACATTAAAACTAATCAAAATGTCTTTGGCCTTGTGCTTTTTTGCACAGTTTTTAGTGTCTTGTCGGTGCAAACTTCCCAGTGAAAAGCATTTTAGCCTCAGTTTACACCTATTAATTCTTTGTTTTTACAGATATGTAAAATTAATAAGCACAGTACCACCTACTATCTGTAGATGCTGCTCCCTTTATAAACTCATATGGAAAGCATGTGTGATCTTTTTTAAGGCTATTTTTGTCAGGTGTCTGAACTCTGTAGTTATGCCGCTACAGCCCATCTGTCATGCAGTGCTCAAATGCAGTTGATCCTGTGTCACCAAAATACTAAGTCATCATTTTACATTACTACAGATATTATTTTGGCAACTGACAGGACATAGAAAAACAAAAGCCCTCCGAGGTCTTAAAAACCATCTCTAGGCGAAGGACTGGCATTATTTTAGGAATTAAAACCAGAGATATTAAATGTGTTGCTGGTCAAAATATATCTATACACATAGACACACACTGGACAAGCAGCAGTTAAAGAAAAGGTCGGTGCAACACCTCACTTCCAGTAAACATCTGACTGGATTTCTCACTGTGTCTCGCGTGTGTTGCCTGTTGTGGGAAGCGTGGTCCATCTCCTCGATCCGGCACGGCCTTGTGTATCACCACACTTGCAGACTGGAATACACTTGCACTGTTGTTTGTTTCATTCAAGAGGATGACATCTGTTGAATAACATGTGTTCTTTGTTAAAGAACTGGTAAAAACTGTCTCTGCTCTGCATAAACACAAGGTTGTCCCTCAACTCGATTCAAATGGGATTTACTGGCACAGATCACATAAGCAAACTGTATCAGATGTACTTGATTTAACTAATGTAAATATATTGTCTTTTTTAATTTTAACCATTATATATCTGGGAAAAGGCAACTGAATGATCAACAAGCATCAGTTACAATCATTCAAATAGCAGCCGCTGTGCCTTGCTCAAGGAAGGGCATCTTCACAGTAGATGCTTAGGGAAGGTAAGACTGTATCATTACCTTCATTCTTTCATCCATCCTCTCCTCTGAGCTGGCAGAGCTCCATGTAGGATATGCCTCTCGTTTCACTCTGATGATGCTAACAGTATAATTATGGCTGTCAGTGGCCCCTAGCTGCTGTGTAATTTGGGTTTCCAGCGGTTGTCCGTGATGTCGTCAGATGGCAGCTTCCAAGGCGACAAGGAGGGTGAAAAGTTCAATATCTCTTTTAGCTGCTGATAGATGGACTCTCACACACCACAGGACGTCTTCCCAATAAGTTAGGTCTTAAAAAGTTGACAGTTTTTCTTGTCTTCTGTAGCAGAAAGCTACTGTGCTGGCTGGTTTAGAAAAGTGTGGTTCTGCCTGAAGAGTGACATTTCCAGATAACTAATAAATTCTACTTAAGAAATGTAACATTTCCCAGCCTTTTCAATGGAACAATTTTATGTGGTATGTCATAGAATAATAAATTTAAAGCAACAAAATGTATCTTTGCTGAGCAGCAGTGGTCTCCGCAGCCACATGTGGTAATTCACTCTGTTGGGCTCGGAGTGCGAACGGTTTAGTGGTTTTCATGTACAGAAAACAAGGCCTGAACGGCGTATACTCCTCATGATACCTGGCCTCAGGAGCAGGAAGTGCTGTCGCGGTAACAAACATGCCAAACTGTTTAGAATTCTTGCTATTTTCACAGTCACACCCTCACTGGATAGCAGAGGCAAACGCTGGTTTTGGACTTCTAAGTCTTTTACTTTTGAACTTGTTGGGCTTGATTTTGGTAGTTTAAGTCTCTGGCTATCACTCAGTTATGCACTTCTCATGGGAGATCGTACCTGTTCACCACTTGACTTAAGTTTGGCTCAATTTCCCACTGTGGACAGGATGTCAGACTCTATTCAAGTAAAAGCCACTGGCTTGTTTTAATTAGAAATGGGTTAGGTCTCACTGGATGTGTCTGTTGAACATCCTCCTCAAAGCAAGGTGTAGAATGTAGAGGCTAATTGATACCAAACTACAATGGTATTCAGTGTTAGCTCACATGGTTCACCAGTGATGACCTTTTTTTTTTTTTATTAGCAGCATGCTCCATTTACTTTGTTATACAGGTTTATGGTGCATGAAATCAGAAAAGATTTCTTATCATGAACATCTTTATGATCATTTTTTAAACTTGCATTACTCTTACCTACTCTTTCCTTTAATATCTTTGCTTTATATATATTGTGGCTGCAGCCAAACCAATGTTCTGTATGAAGGATTTGAAAAACAGTGCAAACCAGACCGCTGCCACATGTGTTCACTCTGATGACAGAGGAGGGTCCACTTCTGTCAGCAAACTCATCCTGACTCGAACCAAAGATTAAAGTGGAAGTAACAAGTGTGACCATACCCAGATTTGCAAAAACCCAGGTGACCCTCTGTCAGTGCCTCAGTGCGCTCCACCCTCCTGGTGTTCCTGAATTGATTAGATGTGGTCTCACGGCTTAATAGTGTGTACATACACTTCTTAATTTGAAGAGCAAGACTATGATTATGGGTTTGATTCCCACTGGGGCCACCCATGCTACAAACAAACACATGCAGCCAGAGTAGTGCACTGTGAGTCGCTGTGGATGAAAGCCTTCCACCAAATGCTGTGCTCAGAGGTCGATAGGTTTTGCCGGGAAAACCGCTGTGCTCGCCAGGCTGTTTGAAGCTTGGGTTTCTATTATGGTGTGTAAAACCCATTCGTCTATTTTTACTATCTTTTTCAATGACCTCCTGTGCAAAAGGAAACAGAAATAGAAGAATTCCAATTTAACCTACGCAATTTTTTCTTCTTTTGTGTCTTGCATCATTTGGTAGATCACCCCTTAAAAATGAATAATGTTTAGAACAGGGGTTTAATAAATTATTAAGGGAGAACTCAAAGGCAGTAACACACATACATGAACAGAGGATCAGGTCAGTATGGCAGATGGGGAAGTCACAGCTGCACTGCACATTGTCTCATCCACACAGACAAACATACACCCATATAAACACACATACATTTTGACGAAAAGATTTCTACGATTAAATATTTTGTAATAGTGAGTTAGAAATGCACTAGCTCCCATACACATATATACATACACCCTAAAAACACACTTTTTCTTTTGTTTCATACACTCATATACAAACTCTCACAGATAGTGTTTTGTAGTTGCAAGTTATGTACTCTAAGGTAAATGGGATGAGCACAAATACACACAAGCAGAAAGGAGATCAATGGTGTGCAGCGGGTAAACTGTAGAACAGAGTGTTTTGTATTCTGGTGGTGAATGGGGAAAGCCCAGTAACCTCCAACAGTTCTCTTTATGAACAGCAGCCAGGAGAGGAGACCGCAGAGCACACAGACCAACACTGTGGAAGACGGTAATTGGACATGAACACCGACAAACATGCACACACACACATGTGAAGCGGCGTGCTCGTTTCTGCATGCGTGCACTCCCTGCACGCACATGCATGAATGTTTTGTAGTTGTTTGTTGTATGGATTCATTTATTTTTGCAGATGCACACACAAACATGGCAGAGAGCAGAAAACCACATACAAGCATACACACACACATTCACACACACAATGGAAGGACGGACTATTGTTAGTTTGTCCAAGCAGTGAGGATGTATCCTGGCCAACGGGAAAGTCCACAGAGCCAATGGCTGAGGGCCTTTAGGGTGGAAGGAGCCTGTTGTGTGACATCTGGTCTGCATGTGGCCTCGACCAGCTGCATGGCTGCATGTCAAACATGCTCACCAACTGATATCTTAGATTTAAGTTTGGCCAAAGCTCTTCAGTTCCAGCTCAAGGCGATGATACATGGGCTTGTTTTTGAGGAAATGGCTACATATGTCCGTCTCAGAGGCTCAATTGCAGCCACCCACTTTACAGTGTGTCCATATGGATGGGTTGCTTTTAGGGGGGAAAAAGATATATGGGTGTGGTGTGCTCTCACTCCAGGGCATTATTAAAGTGCTGTAGATCACCATCGAATCACGTCAGCTACAGCTGAAAGCGGCCTATCTTAGAGAGCTGCTGACATGAGTAGAGATCACTGGTGAGGTCAGAGAACACAGGGCTGCGCAATTAATGTCTGTAATCCAGTGTCATATACTTTTTATTTTAATTTAATATTTGCAGAATATTGGCATGACTGAAACATCTGAATTCATTTAAAAGCTTTGGAATGTCAAGAAAAGATGCTGTGCAAGAAATTGAATTTGAAACCCTAATCAGGTCTAATAATCAGGATAAAATCATGCTCACAGCATTTAGCAAAGTAATCATTATGATTTGAGGCATTTTAAAGGGTTGACATTGCCTCCAACAAATATAGAAAGATTAAAAATATACTTACATTGTTTAAAAGGTTGGTCCTGTGCACTTATCTGTGTCCACAAAACTGCTCCTGAGCTTCTTCCCTGACTCCCTGAGCTGCGCTCTGTAGAGCAGAGGAAATCACTTTAGCACTGTGTGTCCACCAGGAGCTTCAACTTTACAGCTCTGACCTTTCTTTCAACTCTTACTTACTGGAAGCTTTGGGTTGGTGACTGCTCCAAAATATAAAAATATCTGAACCTTAAGCCAAAGAGGAGTTGCGCACGAGATGGGTTTCATTAGAGATTTTGTCACTGCTGTTGACTCAGCGCTACTTTCCATCTCTTACAGCTCTTCACAGCCTCTCTCTCCTGGGCCTTCCAGCAGCAGGCCGTGCCACCAAAGTACCAGTACCGTGACCCTGTGACATCTGACCTCCTTCTGTGTGACCAGTGCCCTCCCGGCACGGCCGTGAAACGACACTGCACCGCTGACACACCCACGGAGTGCCAGCCCTGTCCCGAGAGGCATTTTGCTGAGAACTGGCACTGGGGGGACACATGCCAATATTGCACCTTGGTATGTATGAAGCCAAAGCTTCTACACATCATTTTAATATTGAATTATTTGGTTTTCTTCCTAATAGACCCCTAAGATTAATTTTTTGTCAGGCATTCTATGCATTAAGTAGTATAACTTCAGCTTTCATGAGAAACACCAGTTTTTTAATGTAAGAAGTACCTCCTTTGTGTACTCACACTTCAGTGAATCGACCAAGTCTGAAATTACAGCATAACGTGGACAGGAACTCTGCTGAAGTTCAATATCCTTTTAATGTTTTTATCCTACGGCTTTGCCTTTATGCCACTCCTTTGCGGCTTTTCTGGTGTCCTTCCCTTAGATGCATGACCATACTGTTTGTTTACATTCTGGCAAAGCATCTGTCATTTTTTGAAACCAGTGTTTCCACTTCAATTGTTGTTACTAAAAATAAAGTCTGAATGTGATCATTGTGGCAGACTGATCTTCCCCCAGAGTTTTGATGTTTTCTTCTTTGCCACTTGGGATAAATTATGTAATATGACCACTTGTCAGCTCTATATATTGTTATGTCCCCCATGAGGTATTTTTATACTCCTGTTTTAGCATGCCTGTTAACCATATGTTAGGGGAAACAGCAGCACCATGATACTCACTATTACCTGTGTTTTGTCTTACAAATCATTACTATGCATGTTTCCTGTGCATTTATGTCCATATTAACAAAGTCTTCCACCATACGTTCTTGTATAAATGTATCAACGCCCATTATCAATAGGTTTTTGGTGTGTGACAGTACCCCTCTGTGTTTGTTGTGTCCAGGTGTGTAGGGAGAAACAACTAGTCAAACAGAACTGCAACAGCACTCATGACCAACTGTGTGAGTGTGCTCCAGGTTTCCACCTAGTGGTGGAGTTCTGCATCGCACACAGTACCTGTCTGCCTGGCTACGGAGTGACAGCTTTAGGTAAGTACTCAGATTAACATTAATATTAAGATTATTATGAGGTGAAGTCACTTCTGCTGGCAGGCTGCCTTTGTTTTAGATCCGGTCAGCATATAAATTAGATTTCAATCGGAAGACCAATGAATAACAGTATCATAGGTATCTGTGCTACTCCAGAGAAGATTAGGAATTCAGTCAGCACACAGCCTGGGAGGAAGCACTGATTTAGGTCAGTGAATAGAAATCCCATCGTCTCAATCTTATCTCTTAAATGTAATATATGTGGATCTGTGAGTATGTTTGTGACCATACATATGTGCTTTCAGTATTTTGAGTAGAAATGTTGTGTATTTTTGCCTCTCCTTGAATCTTCTCCTCTCTCTGCTTTACTCCTTCACTGTCTTAAATCAGTTCAGTTCCAAATATGTTGGACTGGCATGTCAGGAAGGAGCCATTATGCTGCCAAAGCAAAGACACACATCAGTTACAGATCCACACTTTCACATTAAGCCGTCCTGTCACTTCACTGGAAGCCATTCTGTCTCTTTTGTATCCCTCTGATTCAGTACATGATTCAGATCTGTTCCAGATGCAGATGTCTCTTTTCCAACTTTGACTCTTTCTTAGAAAAGCAGGAAAGTTCTCTGTCTGTCTGTCTGTCTGTCTGTCTGTCTGTCTCTCTCTCTCTCTCTCTCTCTCTCTCACACACACACACACACACACACACACACACATGCATGCACGCACACACAGACAAATTGCGTTTTGAGGTTTAGCTTAAGGAACAGAAATATATCATAGCTAATAATCCTTTTTTTTTTTGTTTGATCCGTTTATTATTTCCTCTGTTTCCTTCTTTTACCCTCATCTTGAATTTTTATGACAAAGAGAAACAGTGAGAGAGTGATTTTGAGTGTGTGTATGAGTGTGTGTGTATATTTCCACACCTGACCTTCTCTGCCATGGGGCAGTGTTGCTTTAAACATCACAGTGTGATACACTGTGGTTGTAGTTCTAGACAAGTACACTGGGTGTGTGTATAACAGATCTTTCTCAGTTATGTGATTTCCAGCTTTATAAAGTGATGTAACTCATCACTTAATTTGCAATAGTATGTTGTCAGAAATGATTTAGAGTTGTGGATATGATTAGGAGAGAAATGAATTAAGTTTTAATGGGCTCTGAATGGCTCTTGGTCAAAAGAGAATAAGTTTAGAGGAAAATTTTCAAAAAGGAAGAGTAATGTGAAGATGATGTAACAGCATGATTCTGTCCAGAGTGGAAAACTTGGAGATTTTGCTTCATAAAGTGGTGCTGGTAGTAAAAAGTCATTGTCACGTTGTTATAGTGTGGAAATCGAGAATGTGAAATTTTCCACAAACCCCATAACTTCCAAATACATCTTTATGTGTGCGTTGACTGTGTCATGTGAGTAATTCCAATGCAGCATCATTTAATTCCATTGATGTACAACTTCCTGTAATAACCATGTGATTGAATTTGTCTGGCTCAGTCTCTTTTATTACATCCCATGCTGTCATAGCACATCACACCATAAGGGTGTTTCCTCCGGCATCACATAAGAGATTAATATTTAATTTATTTCACCTGTGTGTAATGTAAATCAAATGAATCTGAATGATTCTGTGTGTTTTTCCGTTGATTGCAAACCTTACTTCCTCATACCACTGTACACACGTAGGTTTATCTTCCAGTTTTGATTGACTCTTGTTGTGTTTGACTTATGGGGAGTTTCTCTGCAATAAGGAAGGTGACAAATTCAAATCTGTTTTTACAGGAGCTGTAAATACTCTTCAGTACATACCACTAATGTGAGTAATATTAGAATAAATCATACATTGTGGGTTCCACCTGCGATAATACTAAATTGTTGATAGGTTCTGCAAAAGTACAGTGTCTGTCAGCCTTAAACAAACGTAAAATCAATCCTAAAATTGTAAAATTCCTTAGAAAAGGTTAGCTCATCTTTAAAAGTCAAGCTCAGTTCCCTTGAATTCTCAAGCTCCCGTCTGCAGGAGAATCAGCCGGTGCTGGTTTCAGTGATTGTGATATATGTTATATAGCTGTCAGATAAAAGGTATGACTGTCCTGCAAAGTGCCTAATCACTTGTTCCTCTTTGTACATCATTATACATAATTTTACAGGATAAGAGGAAACTTTAAAGACACATATCCCCTGTTTGTATTGTCTCAGTAAAATGCTATAACCTTTCACTCTACATTCCTGGAGTTGGTCTTCCTCTTAGATTATACTGAAGCTGGGCTAAACAGACAGAACAGACTCAAATATACTATCTACCATAAAGATTTCTTTGTAGTCGTGTGAAAGATTTCTTAGTCAGATCTCAGATAGCTGCAGATTACTCTGACTGCTGCTGTTTGAGTCCTAACAAACACTAAGACCATCACTTCAGTCCACAATTATCTGCACATGTATGTGAAATGATTTTCTTTCTCTGAGGAGTAGACTAGAACATGTGAGTAATGTTTTTGTCATTTGGAATCACTTTTCTGTTGTGGTGTCAACATCGGCGTCAGTCATTACACAATACAGCACCAAATGCCATCTAATTTCTAAGCCAGGCGCAACCAAGGATGTCATTAGCATGGTGGATATATGACCTGATATTCTTTGCAGATTCTCTTCTCAGTGTGTCACTAGCGATTGTGGGCAACTCAGAGACAGGCTGATGCTGAATTTCAACATTCCAGTGAACATAATCTGATATTTCTACTGGAACCACAGCACAGACTGGCACTACACTTCTCATGACTTCATCTTAGACCTGAGACCAGAATCCAGCTGCTGCATAGATCAAACAACATTTTCCCTGGATGCTTGTCATTATCTGACCCCTGCAGTGCTGACACTGTTCAGAGAAGACACAGAATTTTCCATAAATTCCTCCACTGTGGATCTACAATCAAAGTCTAATGAAACTCTGCAGACATGAGACAGCATTTCAGGGGATTCCCCTCCTCGAAGCTGAAGGACTTATTATGTAATGCCTTGAGTTGTGGTTTAGACCTTTAAACCACAGGATGTTAGAAAACCCATGGTTCAGTCTCCCAACAACACATGCCTTTTATGACTCCATTCCTTGATATCCTGATCTGTCTGTTTCTAGTTTTGACTCTCTTTTTTCTCTTTCTTAAGTCTTTCTAGCTGGTTCATCTGTGTTTTTGAGAACTGGTTTTATTGACCAGTAGCATCCATGGAAGACACAGGGGAACACAGTATATAAGAGAGAACCAACAAATTATTGAATGAAACAGTACAAGTTTTCCCTTTATATGAGGTCGTCAACAATGATTTTGGATTAATCTTGTGGTTATTTTCTTGACTGATTGACTGTTTGTCTGCACAGTTCCTATCAAAATTCCCTAAAGCACAATTTAATGTGATTAAATTGCTTGTTTTATCCAAGAAATCAAAGAAATATAGATCCAAGATTTTATTTTTATATATTTATTTAACCAGGTAAGCTATATTGAGATAACCTCTTTTGCAAGGGAGACCTGGCAAAGATGGCAGTAAAAGAAAGCTGTAAACAAAACAATACAAAATCAGAAAACAGTTAAAAGAAGACATTAATAAGTTAGACAAAGAAAATCAGCAGATCCCCACAGTTGAGAAGCTGAGTGATTTTTAAATCACTTTTGCTTGAAAAAATAACATTAAAGATTTTAATTTATATATATATTTATGCATCTAATCGCAGCCAATTTAGTTAATTAATATAGTCAATTAATTAAGACAGTAGAACTAGTGCCACTGCTTTAATATCTTAACTATTTCTTATGATAGTAAAATGCTAACATGCTGATTTTGCACAGATAGAGGAAATTCTAAGAAGAAAAAAAGATAGATGTCAGCATATTAAACCATATTGTAGGTAAGCTGACACATTTTCAGACCCGCACTGTACATCCTTTGTCATCAGTGGTACAGGAAACATTAGCACTTTGCTGTATGCATATCAGCTGGTGGTTACATGTTAAATGGTGAAATGTTTTCAAGAAAGAACACACAGTGCCCTGAAAGCAGGAAATTAGTCAAAGGTTAAATCTGATAGGCACATGGCTCATCCTCCCACAATGCTTTCACTTCTACACTTCAGAGATAAAAATAAAAAGAGGATATGACCCATTACATGTGCTTATCGCCATGTGTGCTGCAAGTCATATACCAGAAGGTTATATGGTTTACTGTAAAGTCATCATGGTAACTGCTGAATAATTGTGTAACTTACAGTATGATTTAGTATTACTGTAAATGAGTTCAAATGTTGCTCAGATGATGTTTTCATTTAAATAAATAGGTCACATTATTACATCATTATTACAACACAAACTGAAAGATATATAATGCGAGATATTACAATTTAATTTTTCATTATCATTACTTTATTGCTTATTATGAAGTGACAATCATTATATGATAATATCAACTTAGACTGACATTTTATTTTAGTACAATTTAAAATGAATTTATAGTTATATAAATTTGTACTTAATTATTGCACATAATGTTCTAGTTTAAGATCTGAGAAGAGTTTCACTTATGTTTTACAACAGTTATTTTACAAAAAAAATTTACATATTTGTGAGATTGGGGTTTTCATTGATTCTTCCTGTCAGTCTGTCAGAAAAATTGGCTGACATATCACACTGCGGTGCGGTTGAAGCTGCCCGTTGTAATAGTATTGGTGTTTGAGTTTTGTGGTCTGAACACAAGATATAGAAACTACGGCAGTGATGTAGTGAGTAAGACCAAAGTGAGTCATTCTCAGAATCACACAGTCATCTGCCACCCTGATCGCTCATCACATGTCGCTGTGGTTGTAGTTCTTGGAATCACATCATCCTGCTTGATGAGCTAAATGGTGCATATCATGTTCACACGCTGGAAAATGCTGAGATGTATGAGATGTAACTTGTGATAGTAAAGAATATGTATGGTTTGGTGTTTTCTGATAGATTAGAATATGACACCAATCATCTTAAAATGTATGACTTATTTCAGAATCTGTTTTTCATTCATAAAATAAACATGCCATCCTATGTGTTATCTCATCCAGGTACACCAGTGAGTGACACTGTTTGCGAGCACTGTCCTGCCGGGCATTTCTCTCCTGGCGGCTCCTCTACCGAGCCGTGTCAGCCCCACAGAAACTGCTCAGATTTGGGCCTGAAGACACTGAGATGGGGCACATCCACTTCAGATAGTCTCTGTAGTCAGCACAAGACGGAAACACTGGAGTGCTCTCAGCATCACACTTTGTGCCACACTGGTGAGAACATACTATACTGTAGACTACAACGTGCTGTAGAAGGGCTCAATCTCTAATAGCAATCATATGGAAGGTTTTAGGACCAAAAGGAGGCTGGAATCAGGGTAGAAATCATCTGTGCAGTGTATACACAACACACACACACACACATACACACACATGATAATGATTTTGAGTAAACCTCAATTGTCAACAACATAAAGAGTCAGAACTGAATTATTTCAGACATGTGGTCATTTTCATTCCTGAAGGCAGGGGATTTCCTTGGTCAGGTTCATTGTCCAGATTCCATTCTTCTCCAAATTCTCCTGAAAACCAATGCTAAAGAGAGAAAAGCCAGGGAAAAGGGCTGAATGGGGTGTTTATAGCACTGCTGTCATACTGACCCATGATGGATCAATTACTCCTAACTGTCACATCCTCAAACTGCAATAACAGAGGAAACTGAGTCAAGCAGAAATGAGACCAGAGATGGGCCGGTTGGTCTTTGTTACTCAGACTTTAAGTATGACAGATGCTGACAATTAATTTTCGAAGAGAAGCCTCAGATATGGCACTGAATTCTCTAGGTCTGAGAAACCACAGTAACTGAAGAACACACACATACAGATGCAAAAACCCAGGCACACTCATACATTCTGTATACCGCACTTAGAAGAAATCACACAGAACCGTTATCCCTCTGGGAGGGTGATGCTCTCCTCAAATATTCATTCACAAATTGTCTTCCTGCTAACTACACAACCACAGATTGTCTGCAGCAAATCCTGGAAGAGTTAAGCAGTTTTTTTTTTTTTGGTTTTTTTTGAGCAAAAATGCAAAATTGAAGGCAGTTGGGATTCCCAAAGTTTCTACGTGATTTGGAGTAACCACCAGAATATCAGTTTCAATTATAGCTCAAGCCGCACTTACAACATCCAGACATCAGAGAAACAAGCCTAATATCCTCTTCCTATTAAAGTCAATCATACTACACTTACATTGTTCTAGTTTACCGGTGCCCGTCATGTTCTGCAAGTCAATCTGAAAATATTTTCACACATGCATGAATACAGAAATGTTTCATGATTGTATAACAGCTGCAATTTCTTTATCTTCAGCTTTAACTATAACTGGTGTCCGGTTGGAATTGCCTGTAATGAGAGACAAAGTTTCCCTGGTTTCAAGAAAAAGAAAAGAAAGAGAAGAAAATGCTGTTCTTAAGATTTTTTTTTTTTTTAACCTTATAAGGAAGGCTGAGGAGATCTTGCCTTGCAGAAACATAGGACACGTAATGATGAAACACTGTAGGTGTATGTTTGGTGCGACTTGGGAAGAAAATTCATCAAATTTCATCACAGCTCACTCTGGTTCGCTTCAGCAGACCTTGCAGCTCTGGTCGCTTTAGTGCAGGGAAACACAGACAGGCTCAGTTTGGTTTAGCTAGTCAGACTCATGTCGGTAGTTAGTAATCTATACTGTCGATGGAGAACAGAGAGAGAGGAAATCCCTGTGTCTGTTGTGGTCACATTACAAGGCAACCCTCTAAACATGCATGCAAACATGTATAAACAAAGCCAGACATACAATAGACTGACGGGACTCTGTGGAGATCAAACCATGTCATCACAATCTAGTCTCAATATCACCTGCGTCAATAGTCCAGTTGCATAATATGCCACAAGCAGCAGATCTACGTGTGTTCACTGCGGGCACATAGAACAAATGCTGGAAAATATTAAATGTTTAAATATATCAAAAGTGCAACTACATCAGTGGACTGACTTGGTATCATTAGATAATGTCTGCTGCCATAAACTACTGGTCATACCAGACCAAACAAGACTCCAGCAGGAAAACCGCTGAGTGTGCTGAATTGGCCGGGGTTGCATGTCATTGCTCATAAATTCTGCTTTTTATTTGAAAGAGGAAGGATGTGATATTTCTTCTTGCATTAAGCTGTCAAATGTCCGGCAATGCCACCAGTTTGTTTCAACATTCTTTTTTCTATGCAATATATATAGAAAAAATATGGTATGGTGTCTCTTTCAATTTATTCCAGATGTGACCCTGTGTGAGGAGGCAGTCTTCCAGTCTCTGGCCTCGCTGCGACTGTCCTCTGTGCCCCTGGAGAGGCTGCTGGAGAGTCTTCCGGGGCGTAGGGTGGATCGTAAGAGCCTGGAGAGGCTGAAGAAGGCCTGCTCTCCTCAGCAGCAGGTCCTCCACCTGCTGCGACTGTGGAGGGAGCAGAACAAAGACCAGGACAAGCTGTACGGCATTATACAAGGTACAAACAAAACCTGCGCAAAGTTTTAGCCTGTTCTTAATCAAGTCCTGCAATAGTGTTTTAAATGTTTGTGTCCTGTCCCTCCAGGTGTGAACCACTGCGAGAGGAAGGTCTCCCGCTGCAACGGCCTGAAGAACTTGACCCTAGATGACCTCCTAATGGTCTCCAACAGCCTGCCGGGGGTGAAAGTTCAGCAGGAGGATGTCCGGGCCGTGTTCTCTACCTGCCTGCCCAGGCAATACATCCTGCAGCTTCTTCACCTCTGGAAGATGGCAAACTACGACCTGGATCTAGCCAAGGGTCTCTCTCACAGTCTGAGGGTGCTGCGCAGCCAGGGGGCACCGCGCTATCTGCTGAAAGGCCTGAAGAAGATCAGCCGCATCATAGGAACCACCTCCGCACACAAGATGTACGAGAAGATGTTTGTCAGTATGCTTCAGGATGAGTTGTGCTTTAAGGCTCACAAGCCATTAAATGAATAATGAAAAGGGGGATACAAACAGGAACAGATGCAATCAAACAGACACTAATGCATTGTCAAATAATGAACAGGGAGATAAATGTATGTGAAAGAGAAACAGACATGGGTCACATGATAATGTCAGGTCTTAAAGATATCACCAAATGATATCAAGCTATGCACATAGTGCCTAGAGGTATTTTGTCATGGCAAGATGGCAAGATGGGAAGGTAAATTCCTCTTTCCATCTCTGATTTCTATCAAAACCCTACGCCAAAATAAGGTGGTTTTGATTATATGAGATAACAAGGGATGCTAATAACTTCTCCCCGTGTACAGTATCTGCCTGCAGTTATGAATCTAATAAGCCTTAAAATAAAGAAAGAAACAATCTCACATCTGTGTACTCCAGGCAGGCCTAAACAAAAAGTAAAAAAAAAAAAAAAAAAATCCTGGAAACTTTTTGACCGTAGTCTGTGAAAAAAGAAAAACTATTTAATATGTAAATAGCACACTATTTTATGGAAGATGGGCTGGCAGATATTGTGTTTTTATTATTGTTGCTTTCTCGCTGTTTGAGAGGAAGGATTTGGTTTCATAATGAAATGCATATATTTTCTACAGTTTTCCTTTGTTTGTTAGTTTGTTCTGGACTGCTGGCAAGTAAAGCTCATCTGATTTTTTTTAATTGTCAGCTTTATGAATGTACAAAGGAGTGCAATTGTTTTCTATTTAAAAAATAATTTTACTTTCTGAATATGTAAAGGCTTGTTTTTATTACTTCATCAGAAATACTGGATTCCAAATGCTGCAAGTTCATGAGGTGATAATTGTTTTATATTTTGTTTTATCACTTTTATATTATTAAATGTATGATCTTTATTGTATATATGCTTGACTGGTTCTCTTTAAGCTTGTGTAACTTGTGAACACTAATGTTAAATGATTAAAATCAGTTTGTAAAAATTCATTGTCTTCATAAATAAGCACCTGGCAGAAAGAACTAAAGGGGTTAAATTTCCTTCTTTAACTTTTTTGCTTTGTCTTACAATGTCCTTTCATGCTATAAACAACATTAGCTAATAGGACTCTGGCACACTCCCACCAGTCACTGGTCAGGAGCTAATAAATCTTTATCCGCTTTACTAAATACTTCCATGTGTAACCATGCTTTGAACTACTTTGCTATTCATGAAAACTTTTGAACAAATTACGGATGAATCAACAATATAAGCCGGTGATCATCTTAGTTTTAAAAACGTATTTGTTCCTCTGATGGATGGGAGCCAACCTGCTGAACTGAATCAGAGGATATTTGATACTATGCACGAGTCATGAATATGGAGCTCCCAGAAACGGCCACAGGCAGTTTGAATAAGATACATACCAGGCTGCAAAAGAATAATGTGATCAGGTCGTTGCCACGGTAATATGGAAAAAAATTCCTCCCACCGAAACTACCATACAGGTCGCTTACGACAACTCACGAGCGTGTCAGCCAATAGGAGCGTCCCAGCGGCAGGGGTACCGGAGCTTCGTCGTCATGGTAACATAAACAAGTGGTTAACGTTATGAAAGGGTCTCTGTTTGGTTAGGTTAAGACATAAAACGTACTTGTTTAGGTAAATGCATAATCAGTAGGTATTAGGAAAAGATTTTGGCTAAATTGCCTTGGAAAGAAACAACAATCAGGGGAAACGGACACAAATCTGTGAAAGTCCTCTGACTCCTTGACCCAACCATTCACCACATACTTCTCATTTTGCTCGTTACTGTCATCCACTTCATAGATGTCGTAATAACTATGGCCACTAGATATGGCTTAACAAGACTAGCCGTAGATCATAATAGGCGGCTGCTCAAAGGACATATGTGGTCGTTTTGAACATGAGGACACCCCCAGAGAACACTAAAAGGCTGTGTCTCAACAGCAGGGACAGAGGGATTGGACAGACTTGAGGGTGGGATTAATGCAGCTTAATACAGAGAGGTCGGTTCACATTTCTGCATGACAGCGAACCAAAACATAAAAGCACAACCACAACAGCCCTGAAGAGGCTTCAGGACAAGTCCTTGAGTGGCACAGTAGAGAGACCTGGAGCTGGCAGTTTACAGACACTTCCAATCCAATCTGATGGATCTTGAAAGGATCTGCCAGGAAGAATGGGATTAACTGCAGAATTCCAGGTGTACAAAGCTTGTGGAGACTTACCCAAGAAGCTAACTGCTGCCAAAAGGGCCTCTACAAAGGACTGCGTTCTGAGGTCTGTATACTTTGTAAATGAGAGATTTCAGTTTTTGATTTTAATAAATCTGCAAATAACAAAACCATGTTTTCATTTATCATGATTTATTAGGCAAAAATGGCAAGTAAAGTGAGGGCATCTGAATACTTTCTGAAGCCACTATATTTCCTAATTTAAACAATGATTTTGCTTTTTTTACACTTTATTTTATTCAGGCAAAGTTCTTGTATAGCTGCTTCTGTTAATAGGAAATTAAGGACTGATGTATTTGAGAAATTAGGATTCTTTACTTGAAAATGGTCCTTGTTGTGAAGCATCAAAGTTTTGTTTTGCTATTGATAACAAAATTCATTGTTTACACACCAGTGTTGTTCAAACACACCCTAGCATGAGTGTATCACATTCTCATATTCAGGGGAAATGAGAGGCACGTAGGTACTTGTTTGACTCATTACAGTATTGTAGAACAATTCATCTCAATTTACTCAGTCAGGACATTGACATAACACTTAAAGTGACTCACTGACATTTTTACACAAGAATAAAGGTGACTTATAGACATGCTGACACATATTTTAGGCTGTTTAAACAACCTGCCACTGGAAATTCATGAGATTTTATACTTTGGGTTTTTCTTGAACGTCACCTGCTGTAAATTGACGATGACCCGCATATCCATGCAAATGACAATAAAGAGAACTTCAAGGGAATTTTTAAAGTGTCTTTTTCAAGCGGTTGTGCAAAAACAGACATTTCCTTAAAACCTTTTTTTCTCATTTAACAGTTTCAAAACCTCATGAGTCATGACCTTTACTACATTACTATAGCATGAAACATTGCAGTGGATTAAGATACATTTCATTTCATTATCTGCTGTACACAAGCTAAACAATTTAATGCTTTAAAATGTACAGGCTTTTCAAATAAATGTTTAATGTAAGCATAGAAAAATGGCTGGTCTTGCCCAAAGAAAACATACAAAGGGAAATGTAAACAACATTATCACAGACCTTATATCCATCCATCCATTATCTATACCACTTATCCCTAAGCGTAATGGGGCAGTGGAGGTGGTGGGTTGACACTGGGCAAGAGGCATGGTACACCCTGGACAGATTGCCAGTCTATTGTAGGGCTGACAGACCTTATAATGTAACAGTACTTAGTACAGCATGACAGATAACGTCAGGAGAGAGCAAGAGGATGATATATGTTTATATAATTGTATAGTAGATCCCTAAGTCACCATAGCTGATGAACAGTGAAAGATTAAATTCCAGTAAATTAGATGTTATGTGTGTGGAGTGGAAATATCAGTTTCTTCTAGCAGACAGGAGGAAACTGGAAACTGATGGCCTAATTCAGTGTCACTGAAATCTAAATAACAGCTTGATCTGTTGCTTTGTTGATTAACAATGTGTCAACCTCATCCCCAAACTCCCTAGATGCTTATTACAATTTCTGGTCCAACCTTTATGTGGAAGTGGAAGTTGGAACTTATTTGACCTTTCAAATGAGGCTTTACAAATCACTACTATCGACAACTGCATCCACCCACACAAAAAAGTAGTTCCTGTATGAGCACTATAAAAAAGAACCTGATCCTCCTGTCAAACCCTCTTCAACAGAAGTGACGACATGAACATCATCAGCATGGTGAGTGTTATGTGTAACTGTGTTCTGTGTCTAAGTCTAAGATGATAAAATCCAGTAAAGATAGAGACAGATGTGATGATTAGTGACGCTTTAATTATTGCTTGATTCTAAAAAAGAAAGAAATTATCATTAGAGGCAGTCACAAATTTTACACTATTTTTGATTAACATTTTGTGAAATTTATGTTTTAAAAAATAATAAGAAAATAGTTCCTAAAAATCTACTCTTATTAATTTTAACGGAACTGCCAAATTTATCTAATGGGAAATGGACAAAATTACATCATGTTTATGAGTGTCTCTTGTTAAAATATACTATGTATGACAGGTTAATTTCTTTAGAGCAAAAATCTTGGAATATAGAGTCTGATTTAGAGTCACCTTAGTATCGCATAGGTCCTTAAATAGAAATATTTAGGGCTCCAGTGGAAATGAATGAATAAATGTCAAAGTCAAAAATTATTTTATGAGATAACAGCTGTAAAGAATGGCAACTTTCAATCGTTACATTTGTGAGTATCCATCTCATAAACAAGTAATATCAGGTTTTGGGAAAATGGCCAATCATTGTCTTCAGCTTTGTCTCCAAGGAAACTAAATTATGCAAAGTCCTTTGTTTGGGAAGTTTCTCCCATTAAAAATGCAACATCAGTTATAAGATAAATGCTGCAGCTGCCAAGCTCTGTTTGCCTCAGGTAATGCAATAATCAGATACTGTGAAAATTATCTAGGCATTTTCCTATTTTAAAAAAATCATAGACACGTTTCCAGTGCTATCCTTCCAGTTCCATTGCTGCAATTCCCCTGAAAAAGAAAGCGAAAGATGACAGGGTATTTGCAGTAACACTGGACTAATAATGTCTGACAAATTTCTGTATCAAATTACAGGTAAGAGGATGATGAGGCTGTAAGAAACTCATGATACCATGGTTTAGTTTTGCTTTTAAATGTCAGTGTGTGATACCACTACTAATCTGGAAAGTGTTTCTCCTATGGTGTTATCAATCCCAGACAGTTGTTGTCGATTATAATGTGGTGCATTAAAAAACCCATGATATTTTTAATCTAGTTGTATATGTGGTAGCAGTACTGCAGAACATTATAAATACTAGACTATAAAAACAGATGTTCTGTTAGGCCTACCTAATAGCAGCTGTAGTAGGTAATAGTATTAATAGGGATACTTGCTTGAACTGTAACCATGGCCTTCTCTCCTCAGCTCTTTGTACCGGTGCTGGTCCTGCTCTCTGCCGTCCTCCGCAGTGCCACGGCGGGAAGACCCGTTCCCACCTTTGAGTACCGGAACCCGGTGACAGGAGTAACCCTCACTTGTGACAAATGTCCACCAGGGACGCACATGTCCGCGTACTGCACCGCCACCACGCCCACCCAGTGCGCGCCGTGCAGAAGTGACCACTTCACGGAGCTGTGGAACTACCTGCCCAGGTGTCTGTACTGCAACAACTTCTGCACTGACAGCCAGGAAGTGGAAACGGAATGCTCACCGAGAAACAACCGGGTCTGTCGGTGCAAAGAAGGCTTCTACTGGGCCAGTGACTTCTGTGTTAGACACTCGGGGTGCGAGCCGGGGCGCGGAGTTCAGACGAAAGGTATCTATCTGGGGAAATATCATTTCCTACTGTACCTTACAGTTTATTTTTTGTTTTACTTGATTAAATCTTGTATTTTAATGTAGTGTAACTAATTAAATTTGTCCAGGTCGACATTTTCGCATCAGTGAATGAATGAACATCAATGTTCTTGTATAAATGCGTAAATCTTAAGTAAATAAAATGCGATAATCTAATGAAAATAATCTAATAAATAACGAATCAGTTACGCAATATTTTACAGATGCATCAGCCCGAAACTATTGGGTTTAATTTCGAAATCCTTAAGAAAATTAAAACATCATAACGACCCCATTGTTGTCTTATTCTAGGCACGTCGCAGACGAACACTGTTTGTGAACCGTGTTCTGATGGGTACTTTTCCAACTCATCATCTGCGGTGGAAAAGTGCGAAAAACACCAGGAATGCGCAATTGGACAGATTGTGCTCCTCCCCGGCACAGTCTACCAGGACACAGTGTGTGGCACCTGCGAGGACCTTGCAAATGGAGGTGTGTACTTCATACAGTTAATTTTAACAGCCCAACACTTATTTATAGTATTTCTGACAGAATTTGAAGTCAGCAAGGTATTATGATAATTGTTTTGGTACGACAAAAACTTGATTTCAAACTCATCCTTTCAAACTCAAAAATTTAATTTTTTTTAAGGTGAGGCGTTCAGGACATTCCTCTCAAAATTCTTCAGTATGCACAGGATGCGTGTGGTAAAAATGAAGAAATTTGTCACCAGGTGAGCCTACACCCTGTGATTCCCTCTTTTTCTTGCTTGCCCCTTTTCATCTTTTAATTCACTTAATACATTGACGCCACTAAACCATCATCTCCCTCCAATAGGTACATTAATAGGCCAGTTCCCAGCCAGAGAGATCAACTCCTGAATCTAATCAGAGCATGGCTGGCTGAGGCCCCAAAGGAGCAGCTGAGACAACTGCCAGAAATGCTGAAGGCTTCACAGCTCAACTCCATGGGAGAAAAACTAGAGAACAGAGTTCAGGAGATTAAACAGCAGAGCCCAGGATGTAACTTAATTCTGTGAGGTACTCTTATAGACTGACAGTGTCCATGATACATGTAGGAGTTTAACATACCTTAACATTTAACATATCAATTTAACATACCTCTTTCTCTGGGTACAGCAGATTTTTATTTAATTTTTTTTACATTTTTAATTTGAAAAAAATCATCATGTTTTTTGTGTGCTAGTTTATTGAGTGCATGTATTGCCTCAAAGGTTGTCAAAGTAATATTTTATTGAAATCATTTTATTTTTTGATATTGCTTAATAACTGTGAGGTGATAGCCTACATAAGAGACACATGAGTAACATGATGATGGACTGTTTCCCAAGATGGAATAAGTCAAACCACTTAAACATACAGATGAATTTCAGTACTACAGCAAGGCTGTAACCAACAAAATGTAAAAAAAAAAAAAAAAAAAAAATACTCATAAACTGACAACCTGTGTTTGCTTCAGTGTCATTTGTTCTTCATGGACTCAAATCTCAGTCAGATTTACAAGGGGAGAAAATGGGAGTAAAAATTTGACAGAAACTTAACAAGCAAATGTGAATATGCAAATATCTTGAACATTTCATTATTCCATCACTCAAGTGTTACATAAAAGGCAGTACATAGAAATTATGTTTTAATATGAAATCAGCTATGACTAAATGAATGTTAATATAGAAATGTACAATGTTCTCTAAAACTGTCTGAAATCAAGATGAAGACTATTTTAAATAAAGTGCATGTTGTAATCTGAAATTGTTCTAATCATCAAATGCAAGGAAACCAAGGTGGCAGCCTGCAGTTTAATCAAGCCTGGCTGTAATATAACCAAAATACCACAAGGTGTCGCCATCGTCCCTCTTTAACTCTTTAGTTATTGTATGCGAGACCGTGAACTGTGTTATTGAATTAAATTGTATCCATTTATATGTTCACACATTTTCTACAATTTACATTCAGAAACATTTGCTTATCTTTAAAATAGCCAGTTGCATGGATCAAACAAGTGACTGCAACCTGTGTCTTACTGATTGGTGATCTGTTTTTTTTTTATTTTATTTATTGGTTTTGCCTGCACAGACTACATGTATCTCTAATTTATAGTGATAGACTTAATCTTGTGATATTCAGTGTGTTTGTGAGAGAGAATTTTTGTCACAATGCATACATATACTGTATACATTCCCATTATTTCTACAGGTACCACCTGGTATTTCAGCTGTTTTTGCTTTGTTTTAAGTTTTTTTGTTTTGTTTTGTTGTTGTTGTTTGTTTGTTTGTTTTTTAAATTATAAGCACAGACCTCTGTGGAGCACAACTTCTATCAATAAAACTCCCATGATATTCCCTCAATAATTTAGTGTGTTTATATTCCTAGCAATGACTTCATGGTGACCCTGTTATGAGCTACAGTTATTAGGACTGTATTGTTGACTAAATGCATTGGGATAGTATAGTTACGTTTTTATTATGAATGAGAAGTTGTGCTGGCAATATATCAAGGCTCCTAGCATCTTTATCATGCTGTAATACAAGCATGCAAATGGGACCCCGTGGGCCCCCCTGAAGGACCGCTAGAGGTCCCTGGTTTCCAGCTTGAGTGTGGCTGGTGTAGCCTGCTCATTTATTTTGGGCTGACACCGTCACCACCACCCCCTCCTGCCACGCCACACCGCCCCGGCATCGCATAGTCTCTCTGGTTGTCGGATCACTGAACAAGCAATTATAGGTAGATGGTTGGGGGCAACAAGGGGACTTATGTATTGTAAATGGGATAGAGTTTCAAAATAGACAAAAACAACTTCCCAATTTCCTGTCATTTGTAATGATTTATTTATCTTTATGGATAATATTCACCTCAGTTTGTTCATATTTTTTCCCAATTATCCCATTAGTTTACAGTGTTAGTGTTTGGCAATTAGCACAGCTGAGGATGATGGGAATTCCATTCATTTTCATTAAGTTTCATGGCTGTCTATTCCATAGTTGTTGACATATTTCACACAAATGTCAGCCTATGGGTGGCACTATAGGAAATAAGGGAGCCCTGCCATAGACTGCGGTGACATTATATGACATCATAGCCACTAAGTTATTTTTTGAAATAAGGTGACATTTTTTCCCTTTACTTGACAGTACTTAATAGAGCAGGATAGATAATGTCAGGAGAGAGAGCAAGTGGATGATATATGTTTATATTTGTGTAGTTGTATAGTAGAAAATTGATGATGACCCACATACCCATGCAAATGACAATAAAAAGAGCTTTAAAGGAAATTTTAGAGTGCCTTTTTCAAATGGTTGTGCAAAAACAGGCATTTCCTTAAAACTGTTTTTTTCTCATTTAACAGTTTCAAAACTGCTGACCTAATTCAGTGTCACTGAAATCTAAGTAACAGCTTAATCTTATGTGGAAGTGGAAGTGGAAGTGGAAGTTGGAACTTTCAAATGGGGCTTTACAAATCTCTACTATCGACAACTGCATCCACCCACACAAAAAATACTTCCTGTCTGAGCGCTATAAAAAAGAACCTGATCCTCAACACAAACCCTCTTCAACAGAAGTGACGACGTGACCATCATCAGCATGGTGAGTGTTATGTGTAACTGTGTTCTGTGTTTAAGTCTAAGATGATGGTAGAAAAAGATCTCTGCACACTTAGATCCATGCAGTGTTTTCACGTTATTTGTGAAGAAATGATAATTAGTGATGTTTTAAATTATTGTTTAATTTAAAAAAAAAAAAATAGGAAATGGCCACATTATTAGCAAATATAGAGGCAGTTAAGAATTTTACACTATTTTTATCAACTTTTTGTGAAATGTATATAAAGAATGATAATAAGAAGAAAGTAGTTTGAAAATCTGTCACTTTTTATTTTATTGGAAATTGCTAAATTAATCTAATGGGAAAAAGCTGCATTATACTAATCAGGGACTGTTGTTAATATACAGTATGTATGACAGGTTAATCTCTTTAGTTCACAGAAATGCCAGTCCTCCAGTTCTTCTGAAAGCAGTGGCAGAAGCTCATCAAACAAACCTAATAAGATGCACCTTTTCTACAAAGAATTGAAGGGATTCAGATGCCATCACCCCAAACATAGACCTTTGTTGAAAGTCACTTCCACACCTGCACCAAGGATGAAGATCACCCAGCCAGTTCACCAGAGGTCATCGAGCCTTAAAGGAGATTATACCCCTAGTGAATATGGTGGTCCATCTGTACCTCACAGAGAGACTGAGGTCTGCAAAGGACGACAGTCCCCAACGAGAATGATACATTTCTAAGATGAAGTGATGGATGAGCTCCAGCTGATTAATGGAACAACTGTCTGCCCGTACAGAAGTACAAACCAGAACACATCTGCATCAGTGTGCAACACCACTAGGTCAGCATGAGTCTGAGAGCCCCCTTAACATACACAGACACAATGTATGGCAGCATGGCAGAAGTCACGAGGCTGTGCTCTACCCTAAATCCTATCACCCATCACCACTGACTGCTAGTCACCTTGGTGATCACCTGGTGGCGCCCAGTTGGCAGGTACCTCATGTCATACAGAAGGCTACTGGACAATATGTGCATCGCCAAGCACCCTATAGCTCACAAGCTTAACCTCCTACTCAGAATTAAAATTGGTTCTAACCATCACAAGCATGAAAACCAAGTTGGCGGCCTGCAGTTTAATCAAGCCTGGCTATACTTTAACCAAATAACCACAAGGTGTCCCCCCCCTTTTAACTGCGGTCAGTGTACAATGAAGTATTTCAACACAAGTTATAAACAGTAAGTAAATAAGTTTTATCCATTTATATATTCTCTCATTTTCCACAATTTACTTTCAAAAACGTTTGCCGGTCTTCGGAACAGCCAATCACATGCATCAAACAAGTGACAGCAACATATGTCTCATTGACTCGGGGACCATTTGACTATTTATTTGTGTATCTGATTTATAATGACAGTGGAACAGCTTGAAAAAAATTTAGTCTAAACACTTTTTGTTTAGAAATTGTCTTCACTGTGTAAATAAAAACATTTTGTAATATTCATTCCAAGGTTTAATTTTGTTATATTCAGTGTGTTTGTGTGAGAGAATTCATGTCACAATCCATATCTATATATTGTATCCATCCTCATTATTTCTACAGGTAGACCTGGTATTTCATTTCTTTTCGTTTTTGCTTTGTTTAAAGTTATGTTTTTGAAGAACCTCTGAGGAAGGCAACTCAATAAAATTCCTATGATATTTCCTCAGTGATTCAATGTGTTTTATAAGAGCTATAGTTGTTAGAACTGTATTGTTGGCTAAATGCATTGGGGTAGTATAGTTATGGCTTTATCATGAATGAGAAGTTGTGCTGGCAATATATCAAGGCTCAAAGCATTCTTCCCATGCTGCAATACAAGCACAGGACTGGAACCCCCCCCCCCCCCCGAAGGACCGCTAGATGTCCCTGGTTTCCAGCTTGAGCGCGGCTGGTGTAGCCTGCTCATTAATTTCGGGCTGACACCGTCACCACCGCCCCCTCCTGCCACGCCACACCGCCCCGGCATCGCATCGTCTCTCGTCTCTCTGGCTGTCGCATCACCAAGCGGGGAGGGGCCCCGGTTCTCCACTATTGGCTGGTACTGTATTACCGACAGCTTTACGGGAGGGCCACGGCCAGAGAAGGATGTGTGCGAACGGTGTTTTTTTCATCTCCCTGAAAGCGCAGAGTCTGCTGGGTCTCAACATGATTTTAAGAAGACTTTAGCGGGTTTTTTCTCAGTCTTTTCTTCAGCATAAAACCTCTGAAACCCATGCTGTTTAACCCTAAAAGAGATGCGCTCAGATAAACGCGGATACATTGTACGGACAACGCGAGAGGAGGAGAGGAGCATGTAACCGGGAGAAACGCACCGGCAGCGGCGGCGGCACCACCTGACACTTCTCTCTCTCGGTCCTTGTTTCCTCAGTATTTGAGGCTTCTCGACGTGTTGACTGAACTCTCGTCGTTGTTTTGGATATTATCTTAAGCAAAATGAGCGAGGAAGTGTCAGAGGTCCCTAAAGAGCTTCTGGGTAAGAACAGACACGGATCATTTGTGGCCATGTGTCCAGACTGGAACAATCACTGATACTGCCGCTAACATACACCTCAGTGTGCATGTGCTCCTCTGTGCTAACAAGTTTCGTAATGACCTTATTCCATACAATATATTCTGTTTCTATAACAGAGACACAATAGTAGTGTTATTGTCTTTAGATATTGCTAATATCCAACCATTATCCCCCCAGAGCCAGTTATTATTGTGACAATTAGTAGCTGTCTCTTTCCTTGTCATAGGGTTACCAAAGCACAATAATATACCCGTTATACATTCTTTAGATTAATTCTGCAGATGTCTACACTGAGACTGTAAACGCCTCAGCTGCAGTAAAGCTAGAAGCTGTTTACACATGCAGAGCTGCTGTTGATAATCAAGGTGCAGTGAGTGTAACGTGGACAACAGCAGCCTGCATTAGGAAGAAAAGCCAAATATTTTAGATGTGAGTGGTCAGCCTCTCATCCCTGAGCGACATAATTTAGGGGATTAGTTTCCCCACAGCACCCATGATCCACTCTCACATCTCTAGCCTGGAGTTTGATCATGCCTGGTATCCTCACCACTGCCGGTCCTATTGGCTAAAGTCTGCCATGTTTCTCTTGACTTACTGTATTTGTACTGACTGTGGACAAAAACTTTACAGTCCTGCAGGTTGTTTGGCTGAAGCTCAGGGTCTCTTTGTTTAGCAATGTAGCTCAGTTTTTGACACCTCAGTGCAATGTTGGACAAGCACAAGCTCTGTTGCTTTTTGCATCTCTCACACACAGGCCTATATGTTCCTTTGGTTCCATTTCTTCTTTGTAAGAGATAAAAAAAGGCAGTGCATACTGTAGATGAGGCTATTAGGAAAATGTTGCTAGGTCATGTAGTCACTGGGTCAGTCATGCATTTACTTACTGAGTCACAGAATATTTCAGCCAGACAGTCGCTTCTTTTACTCTATCAAAGTATCCGTGGCATCAAGTATATCCTTGCACACTCATACAGTTATTGGTTTCTGTGTTATGCTTTCTGTTGTTTGAGCTCTTATTACAGTCAGGATTAGGAAAAAAGGAGAAGAAAAAGTATGTAAGTTTGATGTGGGAATTTCACTCCCTTGATGTTAAAGTGTGGAATAGTGTCATGCCCAGTCTCTTAACATTAAGTTTTCCCCCCTGTTGTCCCATCTTCTATATCACTTGTTCTATATCACACGTGATGTATTTTTCTCTCCCTGGAAAGATCAAGATCTTTTCTAGATAAGCAGATTTCTTATGTCAGGTCTTTAGTGCGCAATCTATCTTCCCTCTCTTCAAGAATTTGCCTTATTTTAGCTGACTCATTTGCTTAACACTGCACACTTAACATAAGGAATTTGGTTTGGCATGATCCTATTGTCATGTGGTGTTGTCTGGGTGAGTGCAAAACTAGCCATTGTTTGAAACATTTACTGGTGCTGGTGATTCACCATCATGCAACAGTGTAAGGAATGATGCTGCAGATGGAACAGTCCTGGAAAAGATCTCCTTTTGACAGAAAATGTTACATTGTGTTCTAGCTGTTAAAGAAATGTTGACAGAACCAACATGGGGCACTGAGGTTCAGAAACTGTATTTGTGTGCTAAAAAGATACTTAACTGAGACTGGGAAACATTTTAGGTGACAAAGCAAAGAAATAACTTTGGTTACCTGTCAGAGTTTGCTTTTTCCTAGCAGTAAACTAGTATGTGTCTGTGAGAGAGTTGTGTTGAAGCTAGAGAATCCTTTGAGGAAAATAGTGTCAGATAGAAGAAGAGGACAGAGCAAAGCACATAAGATATTACGGAACTGTTTGGTTATCTCTCTGATGCTGTGAGTACTTCTCATTGAGGCCTGGCTTGCTCAGAACAAGAACAAGCAGATTTTAGTTGCTGTGAAATGCAAAAACCTAGAATGTGTTTTCTATCAAAGATATAAAATGAGGCTTCATGCAAAGGCGGCTAAGTACTTGCACAAAAAAACAAAAAGGGGACTTAGGATAGTATAGAGTATCAAAATAAATAAAAGGAACTTCCCAGTTTCCTGTGAGTTATAATGATTTATTTATGGTTAAAGTTCACTTCTATTTGTTAACGTTTGTTTTAGTTATCCCATAGTCTGTGACAAATCAGAATTCATGTTATTTCCATGAACTTAAGCACCTCCCAAATCACTCTGTAGTGAAATCTAAAATTCATTGATCTAATCTGTGACATCCTTAACATACAAATCTCTATAAAATGGAGAGTGAGTTTATGGGTGTGTGAATTGTTTGTTTTTAGCTTTTACAAGGCCATAAGTCTCCCTCTTCCCTGTCTTTCACACAAGTCCCAACTGAAATGCAACCTGGTGTGACCTCATGCACATACCTTCGCTGCTGAATATGAACCACAGGGCGGCTGGCCAGTAAAATGTCCTCTCTTGTCAGAATTTTAATGAATAAGCAGAAAAATGAATTAGCAGAAAAGTGATATATGAGATTCTGTCAGGAACTCTCTCTGTCCGGGACCAAAAACTGCCCAGGCTCATTAAAACATACCAGGTTCATTTTCTGTAGAGTCCCACTGGAGACGTCTTTATGACTTATTGGCTGTCTGAACTAGAGTTTTAGAGATGCTGCAGTTGGAAATGCTGCACATTTTCAGTGGAGTGTCTTCAGCAAGCTCAGGGCTGGCAGATAAACCATTTAGCACTTTCTCTAATTATTAGTTTGACTTTGATCTGATGATAGTTTGAGGAAGCCTGTAGCCGAGGGTACATGCATGCCAGCACAGATGTACACACACACACAGAGTGTCTCTCTGTCTCAGACACATGTGCACACAGACTGTATCAGCTGCTGTGTGGTGGATGAATGAGGAGCGTGGAGAGGAGGCTGACCCACTTCTGCTCTTTAAGCCCGTTCCCGGCTGTGGACACTTCGACTGGGTGTGAACAATCAATCTGAACAGCGGAACACACACTCAGCATAATGCTCATTTAAATCTACTGTATATTAGGGTATATATATATATGTATTAATAGATTAGAGTCCAACTGTCTGTTATTTTATTGATTGTATTACTTAAAATTTGTTGTTAAGTAAAGAAAATGGAGAACAACATTGAAAGTCTGCAGCAATGCTAGCACCTCTGTAGTGTTGTACTTAGGCACGGCAGTACTTTGAGCTAAATGCGAACATGAGCTTGCTAATATGCTCACAATAACAATTCTAACATGCTAATGTTAAGTGGGTATAATGTTTACCATGTTCATCATCTTTGTTAACAACTGAGGATGATGGGAATTCATTTTCATTAAATTTAATGGCTATACATCCCATAGTTACTGACATATTTCTCCAAAAATGCCAATCCCCTGGTGGCACTATATGAAGTAAGGGAACAGTAGGATTCATCCTCTGAGGACAGTGAATATTAGCACAAAATTTCATGGCAATCCAACCAACAGGTCGTGAGACATTTCAGTCTAGGTCAAAGTGGTGGATTGACAGACCAACCAATCGACCAATGTCAGCTATCCTGCAAGCATGGCAAAAAATGGACATTATCTTTAATGCACAATGATAGAAAAAACAGATAATAATAAATATAAATATAACACTGATTAGATAATAAATAAAACAGATCCTCACACTTGAGAAGCTGAAACCAGTGTCTGGAATGTTATGATTCATCAGTGGTCAGAATTTGTTGTTGACCAATTTAGCGTTGATATGACTTTGTCAGCACTGTTATGAACAAATACGTATACAAGGTCATATGCACAGGTTTTTTCAGTTTACTACTTTCTCTATGTGAAGTGTGTACTTGGTTTTAGCGTTACTTGTGAGAATTTCACATCTCAGTTTTCAGATGAGAGACTCATGATGTGCAAATTAAATGAAAACTCAAAGACACATCTTTCCTCTTGTGGTGTGTTAAAATAAGGCTTGATAAATGTTTCATTAAATACATATGTTATTTTTAACCAGCGAATATGGGGAATTATTCTTCCTGAGGCAGAAGTGTGCTGATGTGTGCTCTGCTTAGGAAGTCAATATGTTGAAATTCTGGCTCAATTTGAGCTTTTGATTGAGATCTGCTCTTTGTTAAGACTTTGGGGGAAACAGCTTATAAAGAAAAAAGATGCTTTTTGTGATGCATGATGAATCACTTGGAATTAATTTTGTCTTCCCTTCTCTGTTATATGAAATGACATTTTTTGTTTATTTTTCAGTTGAACCACTGTTAAAAATACTTTTTAATTCAATGTACAGAAATGCAGAATTTTCCATATTTGTGTTCGAATCTCTCCTCATTTTCTATCCTCCCTTCTCCTCTCTGTGCAGAGAGTGTGAGGGATGCACTGGGGAGGAAGGTGAAGCTGTCGCTGAGGAAGAGAGTCAAACTGGAGATCAAAGGAGACAAGACCGAGAACAGAGTCTTGGTGAGTCAACTCATGCTGCTCTCAAGCTAATTCTTTATTAAGGGGAATAAAATCTTTCTCTGTTTTTCCCTCCCCCATTTCTCTGCTTTTGAAATGTACAGTTTTTACACCAGAATGTCAAAACCTCTCTTCTTCTCTCTCTCTCTTCAGCACTTGAAAGGCTTTCATTTTTTAAAAACTTCACAGTGAACATCACTTCACCGCGCTGTCACTTTTGTCTCTTCAGGCTCAGTTATACTTTGATTTTGGGGTAATTTCTTACAAATCAAGGGTTAGAAGGGGGGTCAGCATTGTGGTAGTGGGAAAATTTCAAAACCGTTTCCAAAAAACATAATTATTTATGCTGGCTGAAGAGCAACCAGTATCATCTTAGATGTAGAGGGGTGTCTTTCAGCATGTGAATCTTTGCTCATTTATAAGACGGTTTTTAACTGATTGCCGGTGTGCTTCCCAGTATCTGGGTCTTTGTAGTGTATGTGTGCGCCAAAGCTTTCAAGACTCATTTAAATTGCACAAGAAAGTGTTGCACAAAATCTGAATGACTAATGATATATCACAGTCTGATGAATCGGACTCAAACGAAATAAGTGACGGATTCGGGGGGGTTGCATATATTTGTTGGCAAATTGGCACCATTAAAAGTATGCTGAAATAGCTAGTAGCAGTTCCACTTGGGTATATGGAGGACTATCACTGTAGTACTGAAGCAAACTTAAAAATGTGATGATTCTCAGGCTTCTGTAGTATTGTAATGTGTTTTACATACTATGTGGTCAGATCTGACTGAGTTATGACTCCCAGAGGGGTTTACAGTTTTGATTCTGACAACTGGGCGTAAATGATTTTTAAGTACCTCAGCTGTCTGCATGAACTGTGTGTGAGTACTGCTGCTGCCCCCACGGTTTGAAAACCCTTGGTTCATACTGACATTTTCATAGGCCTTTATTTAGCCTCAGTGGAAAGTCCAGAAAGAACAATAAAAGCTGCAGCTAAAGTTGACCACATTGACCCAGTGCTGAGGTAATTCATTCATGTAGTCACACCTCTGACTGTGTATCCACACCAGCCCCGAGGCTGTCTATCTACCAGGTGGAAATAGCAGCTCAGACCATTAACTTCTGGCCACGGAGCAGTAAATCCACTGAATGCTAAATAATTAATTCCTGGTAGATCATTAAACATGCATATTGGCTCTTCATGGGCTTAAAAAGGCAAAGGAGCTGAAGATAGTTAAGACAGAACAGTTCTCTCAGTAAATCTGTGTCTGAGTGGGGTCCATAAAGTTTGATGGTGGAATCAGAAAACTTCCAGTTGCTGTGAACGAACCCACACAATGTTTAATATGTGTGGCTATGGGTGGAAATGGCAGGAGGCTTTTAGTTATACAGCTCTCAGAGGAACGAGAGGCTTTTAGTTATACAGCTCTGTGTGGACCAGACAAAGAAGTTAGGAAGAGGAGGAAGTTTTAAAAGCTTTGTGAAGAGGCGCCACAGCCAAGTTGTCTGCTTCAGCATGTAATATTGTCACATATTAACTCAGCTATCAGCTAGACCCTCAGGGCACGATGACTCTTAAGTATTTTTTATTTTTTATTTTTCATTTTAACAGCCTGACACTTGTAATTACTGCAGGAACTTAAATGATATACGAGTAGCAGCCATCGAGGGACACAGGCAGGGAAATGATGAGCTCCGCTTTCACATCTCCTGTTCTCACGTAATGATCTGGGACCACGCTGAGGTGGGAAGTGGTGGGAGAGAGCGAATTTCTATGCCAGAAAATTGCACTTGTCAGTTTATGCAATGTAATCATTAATTGGAGACACACCATTACTGATGGAATCTGTACCCATCAGTGTTTTATCAGCAAGGAACATGGTAGATTTACAGCAAGTAGAAAAGCAGAAAACTATTCTTTTATCATCTAATCCAGTCCAGTCAAGTTCTTGGTTTGAGGCTAACTCTTCAGCAAGTGACTATGGCAACAATGTCAGCATGTGGGAGCTGGAGACAGAGGCTAGTAGCACTCTAACACACATACACACATATGCACGAAACAATGTAAAGAAGTGGGAGTCAGTACTGGGAAGTGAGGAATTCCAGTGGAGTGGTTCTGGTATTTCATCTAGACGCAGAGCATGAGAATGACTCTGTGAGTTTGTATCAACGCTCCGCTTGACTGGACTGAACAAATAAACCAGTGTTTGTTGTTCTGCAGAAAAACAGACTCGGAGAGACTGATTATGGAGGAAGTGGCTGAGAGAGAAAACAAACATGCCATGGAATTTCAGCCTGTGCGTATTGTAGTATCTAATGTTAGACATGGTGAAAGAGCAGTATATTTACGGCTTGTTTTGAGATCAGATGTTTGTAATCGCGTGAAATGTAAATTGAAATGTGGTCAGTGTTTCTGGAGAACTGTGCAAGTTCTGGGATATAAATTCTGACATGACAACTAAGAATTAAACACTATATACAACACACAGCAAAGATAAGTGGATTGGGTAACAGAGTAAACATGAAACAAGCATGATAAACAATAGTAGAACAGCAGGAAAAGCCACAAAATAAATGACAAAAATGTGATAATGCAGGAACTGAAATGGTGGTTGAGTATGTCAGTGAGTCAGAAGGTTTAATACTTCACAAGAGGGAATGAGACAAGGAGGGCAGACAAATGTGTGTCAGGTCTTTATTAACACGTGAAGATGCAGTACAGTGTAAGCAGCAGCGCTGTCTGTTGGAAAGTAACTGACTCTGTGCTGTCTGTGTGACTAATAGAAGAAGAAAAGTGACTAATTTAATTGACTGATTTATTTCCGCTGCCCATATCTGTGGCTGAGAGTTGAACATTCACCTGTGGGTGTGACAAGTAACCACTAAACCTCAGACAACATGACTGTGTTTGACACAGTAGAGGTGTCTGTCCAAACAGAACAGAATCGCAGTCTTTCCTCTTGAGTTTTTTGGATGGTCTGTCAGTTTAAAAAAAAAAAAAAAAAATCTCAATTAAAAAGACTACTTTGTCAGATAGCTAAACATATAGACAGTCCAGAATAAGTTGTCTTCAATTTAATGTCAAGTTTGACATTCTGTTTCACTCCATTAGGGTGTATGTTGTTTTAAATCACTATATAATGAGTGTTGAGCCTCTGTCTACTATTATTACCCATCTAGCTGTCTGATGCATAAGCTGTATGAAAACATACCCTTCTCTGTATGGTATTTCTAAGTATAAATCACCTCAGATGTCAAACACACAAGCTATCTGTCCTTCACTGAGAGTTACAGTCCATATTTGATGTTTTTTGTTGACATTTATCGAACTTCCCCTGTCAGCTTACTGCAGCCACATACAGCACAGAGCTTGATTTACTTCAGACAATGCAGGACATCTATCTACACAGATAATGAAGGGAGGAATATGGTTATTTCCACTATCAATTTGCTAGTCTGTCAAATACACACAAGGCTTTCCCGCTGAGCTCCGCTCAGGCTGGGAGTGGAGCACTATAGTGCCCGAGGTGTCTCTTAAGCACACTAAAGCCTGATAGATACAGTCATCTGCCTCCTTTGAAGACAGGAGGGATGAAGGAGGGAGAGATAATAACATCAGTCCATCAAACACACCCCGGGGAAGGGGTCAGGGGAGAAGGGGGGAGTATAGGAAGAGGAAAATTGGCAATGGGACATACTGTACAGGGCACAGGGGATGGAGAATGTGAAGAAAAACAGCTGTGTGCTGCAAAACTCTTGCACTGTGACAAACAGAGCCCATCAGTCACTTTAGTCCAGCCTGAAATATCTCAACAACTTCTGGATGAATTATCATAAACTACACTACAGACATTCGTGGTCTCTTAAGGATGAATCCTAATGACTTTTTTGCCAGAGGTTGAGGTTGACATTTTGTTTTTTAGTGAAATATCTCAGCGTCTATTTGATGGATTGCCTTAAAATTTGGTACAAATACCCATGGTGACCAGAGGAGGAAATGTAAAAACTTTTGTGACCAATGGACTTTTCCTCTAGCGCTGACAGCAGGTTAAATGAATCCTACTAACTTTAGTAATCCCCTGGATTTTCCTCCAGTTGATTTGTGGCTTTTAGTGAAATGTCTCCACAACTATTGGACAGATTGCAATGAAATTTGGTATAGACATCCATGATCCCTTCAGGATGAATTTGGATCACTTTGCTGATCCTTTCAGTTTAAATTTCTGTCATTCAGTCAAACTTTAAATTTGTCCTATATCTTGGGTTATGACCAGATACCTGCAAAACTAATTTTTGAGTTTTGAATATAAACCTTTTTGTCTGGTGGTAGGGTTTGAACAGCAGCAGGGTTTTTTGTCTGACAGAGCACATATGACAGGAGAACAGCTTAACTCCCATAATTTTGTAGACGCAGAGATCATAGTGCTGTCTGTTGTCCTGCCATTAGTCATGTAGCAGTGTAACTCATTCACAAATCATTGACTGCCACTTACAACTACGAAACTAGAGGGTTGGCATACTGTCCAACCTCCTCATGATCTCTTGGCGCAAATAAAGCAGAGTGTGTGTTTGTCCTAGCCAGAGACTGTCACCAACAGTTAACTTCTTTATTGCATCTCATTGTTTGCTTTGTACATGGCACTTGCACTAAGATAGCACAGATAACACTGTGTGAAACAAAGCTGCTACACATCAACTCAATTAAATCCAGAGTGACACAGATTTTAATCTTATTTTACTGGGACATGATGACACAGCACGTTACTAAGCAATGAAATTACAAATATAATCTGTTGTGTAGTCATCTTGTGTCACACAAAAGTAGATCCTTGGGGACTTTGTACAACATCTCCCCACATATTGGGTAAAATTGGTTTCTTTGACAAATACAGCATGTCCTATAGCTGATCACCTCAGTGACATTAACAAACTCAGTCCCTTGGTGGAAAATGTTGAAGAGGCCCTGTTTTAACATTTGGGAAAGCCTAGAATCTTGTCCAACTTGTCTTTCCCGCCGTCTCTCTCTTTCTTTTAAACCTCGAGGTCTGTCATTAGGGACAGTGGGAAAATGGTGGTGACCCAATTCTGTACTCCCAGATGATCACCTGTAATGCCCTCTCATGGGAACCTGCAGTCATTCCGCTATCTTTTGTTAGAGGTACTTACAACTCTTGCTTAAAGGCTGCAGAGCAAGTATCCTCCACACTTAAAATTCCTTTTGATAATAGACCATGGCATCCTGTCTTTGCTGTTGGCTGTTGGGCTTTTTGTGTCTACTTTCTAATCAGAAAGGTTTTCAAAATAGTTGTGAGTGCATTTAGGCTATTTTTTTTAGCTCTGTCTGATTGGTTGCTTGGCTGTATATTGTCCTGTGATCACAGAATAATGATCTACAGTAAGAGTAATTGCTAGAAAATAATAATTTGAGACTAATGAATTAGTGTTTTTTAAAAATATTGACATGAAACTTGATGATGGAAAATATTCAACCAAAGTGTTGTAATATTTCTGTTGATAAAATGAGGATTAGATTGATTACTGTACAATATGTGCATATAGGCATTATTATGTTATTCTGTGTGCAGTGAGAGTCTGTATCATTACTCTTTCAATTGAGAGCTAAGTGTATTGGTATCAGGTAACTTCATGCATCATGATACAGATAGTATTCCTCTGCCTCCCTCTTTTCTGTTTCTTTTTGTGTTTCTTCTGCTTCTTTTTTTCTACAAGTGTCACAGTTGGTGTTTGAAGCTGTGACCTATCTGGGTTCTTCTCTGCCTAAGTAAATCTGCTTTTAGTTTCACTTTCATTTTTGCGACTGGGAATCATTTTTTATTTGTGCTCAATCCTTTTCTTGGTTGAGTGGAAGTTAACATGGGAATACTCTTTATTTGTCGTCTACAGTTCAGCCTGAGTTCAAACTATTATAATGTTGTGAGGCACGTAATCATTGTGTCTGTCAAATAGTTAACTGTGCTTGAAGGTCCTATGTGTTTTCTGTCATAATGCTGTGCTGATTATTAACATAATTGGGGTGACATTCAGAGCTAACCAGGCAGAAAGAATGTGTCAAACAGGTCACAATTTTCCTGCTGAGCACGCTGCAGTCACTATATAATCTACTATAGTGTTGTCATTCCTGATTTGTGTTTGGTCAAGTGGACTATATTAGACTCCAATTAAATTTACAAAAGCATTTTTAACAGAGAATTTAGCCTATGATGAAGGAGGGTTTAATTGAAAAGGAAAATGAATAAATGAATTAATACTCTTACTCAATACTCAAAGATTAAGGATACATGTGACACTGATTGTGGTGTTAGGCCACAATTAATTTTCTCTTAACCTCTAAATGTTTTAGAAAAATTTCAGATGCAATCACAGAGGAATTTTTAGTTTCCAATTCACCATACTTGTGATGAGAGGTGGTGGGAGAGGAAATGTACACACTCCAACACAGAAAGGTCCCAGTTTGGCCCTGGTGGGGTTTAAACCCACGTTGTTGCTGTGAGATCAAAATATGGATATATATATAAACACTAAGTGTTCCCAGTCTGAGATAATCTCATTAGGTACACTTCTTTGCTTCTCTTAAAACAGAGCAATGTGTTATCTCCCCATGCATTAAAATAGGATGAAGGAGCCTAAAACACACTTACCAGTGATTCCTCTGGACTTGATGCTGATTTGCTGTGTCGTACTGTGACCACCAATTCAACCAGAGTCATCTGTCAGAGTAGGCTGAATGCAGATGCTAGTTTAGGTTAGTCATGGAGTCTAATTTTAGCTGACTGTGCACCTACACCATGTTATTAAACAGTTTTTTTTTTTTTTTTTAAACAGTTGCTTCTGAGTGGTTTGGTTTTTGTAAAGCTGAATGAGCAGGTTAGTTGTGTTGATAATTGTGTTGTATAATGGACAAGGACCAAGGACAAAAAGAAAGAATGATGCACATTAAAAATAAGAATTACAATATATCCGCTGTACACTTCTTTAAAATAACTTGGTGTCACATATACAAAAACAGCAGAGATAAACAGAGTGAAGAAGATGCAAATCTTCACAGGTGAAGTCCAGAACAAAGAGGTAAGAGTAAGTAAAGTTAGTGGAAATGCAACACACACAGGTTGGTTTGTAAAATGTTAAATGTTGCATCTCCTCTTAATACATATAACAGCAGAAAACAGAAAATGAATTCTACATTACAACACATTTACTCTTATAACAATATAGTTAACACTGTGAAAACTGAATTTCTCTCAATATGCACTGTTTAAAATGCACAGTGTGACTAACTCCTTTTCCAAGTGTGTGCTTGTCCATCTTTGTGCGTGGGAGAGAATTTCCATTCCCTGTGTGGCCACTCTCAGAATAGATGGAAAGGTTGAACGTGCTCATTATGTCCTGTAGTCTTTTCACTCACTGTCACATTTTATTGGCTGAGTATCTGTCAGTCTGTGTTGCATTACGCCCAACCGGGCTGAATAGGGATTTTGTTATAGCCTGTTTCCATCACACAATGCCCTACAAAAACCTCCCTGGAGAGACATTAACCAGCCACATAGCCAAGCTCAATGCAAGCCCCACCCACAGCCATTCATCATCATTATCTGATAGGTCAGGGTCGTTGTCAGTCAGACAGTCTTAGCAATATAACTGACCCTGCCTCAGGTCGTTGGTTCGATGGGTTTGGTTTTTATAATCTCAAACTATTGACTTCTAATATGTCTGGATTCAACCTTGAGTCTAATGGAACAAATGAGGTCTTTTCTACTTTTTTGTCTTTTATTTCCATTTGATTTTTGAGTTTGTTTAAAATTTGCACATCTGATCCAACTGCTCCTGTCCCTTGTTAATTCTGCTTGGTTGTACTGTTGGAAGAGTGGCAACAGGGATTTCCAATGGAATGGCCTGGTTAGTACAGTATCAGTCTGCTCTTACTGGGTGCAATTGAATGGGGTTTTTAGGTCACAGCAACACACAGATTGATTGGATGATAATGGCATTTGTGGTCCATGTCATAGTAAACAGCCACAGAACAATCCAGTCTAATCAATATGAGGTTTTGTGTCAAAACACTGGAGCCTGTGTGATTTAAAAATAAGACAACCATCATGATGTGAGTCTCCCAAAGAGGCTTACCAGTCATTTTCATTGCCTGTATGAGACACAGTTTATCATTAATTCTTACTTTAATCTCAGGTTATTCATTCATGAATTTTAAACACATCAGAGGAGACTGGAAGCATGGGTATGATACTGGACAGTCTGCTCTCTCTGCCTCCAAGGACACTGTCACAGGCATTTGCTGGCACACATGCAGCTGTTTGTCAGCAAACCACTGCACTGACTTCACTGCCAGCGATGTCATATGCTTTTGCTGCATGGTTGGTTTTTATGGCGTCCTTGCAGTTTTTATTGTTGCCTTGTGCAAACTGTTAACCCTCTTACCATTTTCCTCCATTGTTCTATTTTATTTCATTTTGTTGTTCTACTATATTTTTGTCATTGTCACATACAGTGCACAGTGTTGGTAGAGAGTCAAAATCCCATATAGCATATTTTGTAGAGGGAAAAACCCAACCTTTTACCCTCCATGTTCATTGTGTTCTCAGTCTTTGTGTGCAATCATGTGTGTCCATGTTTTTATGTGTTGGTGCGGTCGTCACAAACATGGATTTTGACAGATCAGCAATATGTTGTACTGGATATTGATGTATGACCCTAACTCTATGGCATACACTTCCTCAACACTGTTTCAATGAAATGGGTGGAACAAAAAAGCTTGGCCTGGGTCTGTCCAACTATAACAAAATCCACTGATCATTTTTACATTTGTTTCAGTTCCAATTATTATTACAGATTAACAAACCAGATATAATGTGTTCATTAGTGAGCTTCAGAGTTGCTGTAGACAGATTTTGTTACCTTTTGGACAGAACCACACAATGTGTTTCTCCCTGTTTTCTGTCTTTGTGTTTAGCTATGTTAAGCTAAGATAACTAGTTCTTCACCAGATGTCTGTCTTCACCAGAACTGTTTTTTTAAACTCACGTAATTGGTGGTTGTCACAGTACATAAATAAATCACCAACTGCACCTGCAGCTGAGAGAAATGTAATTTCTTTGTGTCAAGCACAAACCACCCAGTTTATTTAGGGTGTACTCCCAGTTTTCAGGTTTCTGTCATCTTTTTTTTCTCTGAAATGCAAAAGGTCCCAATAGAGTCCTTACAGGAAACCCATTACTAGTCTTACATCATCTTCTTTTGATCAGTTCTACTTTGATAACATCAACTTAATCTTGAGAGGACCTTTGCTTAACTGCAGGGAAACATACTTGATGATCTAAGCCACACTAACTTTATCGTTTAGATCAGTGTTCCGCGCTGAGCGTGTGTTTGTGTGTGTTTGCGTGTGTTATTAGTGCCAACTGATGTTATCTACCCACTCCAGAGGGAAACCACGGGTAATGCCAACACCAGCCCAGAATGAACCCCCTCCCCACTCCCTCCTCCCCCACTCCCTCCTCCCCTACTCCTCGCTCTGTCTTTGTCTCTGTGAGCCCTTTCTTCTCTCCTTCACTTTCTCTTTGTCATACCTGTGTGTTTTTCTCTCTCCTTGACAAAACACCGTACCTCAGATTGAGGAGGGTCTCCACTTTGGTTTTCTTTGTTATGCTTGAGTTTTAAAAAATAACAACGTCTCTGCCTCTATTCTATGTTTCTTTCTCTCTGGTTTTCTCTCTTTCATCTGTGTTGTCTGCAGCAATATCCCATTTACCCAAAAACCTTGGCTCACCATCACATAGCTACACACACACACTCACACTCACAGAAACCAACCTATTGTGTCTGGCTGCCATGCTGATGAATGAATGAACCCTTGTGATTATTCCTTATCTCTGTAACCTAAAGACACACAAGGAACCCCCCTCTATCAGTGTCCCCAGAGTCCAGTTTCTGAAAACCCTGACATATATCTAGTGTGAGAGGGCGTCTTGCCAACCTGGACAATAATCCTAATCTGAAAGCACAATCATCTAATCCCTCTGTCCTGGCCCTTTGAATGCTCACTCAGCCTCAGTTGTGTTGTGTAAGACACGTTTGGCAGGTTGACTGAATATGCTAAGCTTGTTAGTGAGGCTATGATACACAGGCAGCATGTAGAGATAATGTATATGGTGTCCTGTATAAATGTGCTGTTGTTGATTGTACCCAATTCAATGAAAAAGGAAAATTGTCAGCTGCTACAAAGAATGTTTACTGCCTCTAAAGGGTTTCCATATATTTTAATCATCAACCTTACATTGTATATGTCTCGTTTATTATTTAGCACATCTTGCATATTCACTGACACTTTATGTTCTGACTGAAAACAAAACCAGCAACAGTAGCAATAAAAAAAAAAGAACTAAACCATGAAATGTAACATAATCAGACACCCCATTTATTCATGCCTCAGCTCGCTGCAGCTGTGGTCTGACTAGACCAGCCAATCAAATTTATTCAGGAAGTTCCACTGTCAGCCGCCTTTGTTCCTCACCACGCTCATCTCCTCAGCAGTAAAACACATAATGATGAGCAGGGCAGTGATAAAAGAAAATTGATGTCTCTCTCTTAATGCTCTCCTTGGCTGCCTGCGCAGTGAGAGGAGGATATGCACTGAGAAGAATGGCTGTATCCATAATTTGAAAAAAGGTGTGAATGTATTCTGACAAAGTGAATTGTAGCTTTGATGTCTCAGGACTCAGGAAAATGGTACATTATCAAGGATTTGTGTTCTTCATTTTTTTTATTTTTGCAAGTTGTGTATTGTGATGTTGCTATAAATTCTATAAATAATAATCTTAGAAATATTTAAGGGTAAGGTGCATGTCTGGTTGCTGTTATGCTACATAGTGTGATACTATGGTTTTGTGTATCATATCATGTTTTGTCTGAGACTGCCGAGAGGAGACCAGGCTGTGCACATGTTAGCTGTTCTCTCACTGAACCGTGCGGTGCTATGAAGGAGTACTACATGCTCACATTGTGCTGCGGTTTTGGCGCAGTGTGAGTCTGCAGACATTACAGGACCAGACCTCAGCTGCACTGTCAGCAGCTTGTCTTGGCAGTGGAGGATCGACGTATTGTAAAACAAATGATTTTTCTGCCTGGGTGTAGAGCGGTTAGGGGGCTCTTTTCTGGAATCAGATTAAGTTCCAGTTGGCCTCAGAGCCAGATCCCACCAGGAAGATCTGTCCTGCGTCAGCCTTACTGAGTCTCCCTCTCAGTATTCCCACTCTTTCAACACAGATAAGTGGTTATCTTTGGCTTCAGAGTCAATTCCCACTGCAGGCGTATGGCATGAAAACAGAGGAGTGTGTTTCCTCTGCAGCTGGGGGGATTAACCAGGTTTAAATTATGTGCTCAGGGTCATTCTCAGGATATTTTGACAGATTCGATGGCCGTGTGTATGGAAGTTTTGAGCCTGCATGAGGTTAATTAGCTGAACATTGTATCATTAGGGTTAAACAAACCTGTGTGAGGAGTTTTTATATCTTAAAAAGGGCATTTTATCAGTGCCTCATTGTAGAAGTCTTCATGGACACAAAACAACAGATCTGATTTGAAATGAGGACAGAGAACCCATTCAAACCCATTGTACATAAATTCATTTTCTACAAAGAGAGACCTGAGCTGAGGGCGACCCAAGCACAGTCGGACCCAATCTGAATAGACCTGTGAATAATCAGAGCTGATCCAACAGAGCCTTCAAGAGAGAAAAATGCTTTCAATTAGCAAGCTTTACAGAAATAGCTAAAAGTCTCATTTTCAAATTAAATAATAATAACATTAAGGAAGATGACAGAAGATACAGTTTTCAGACCAATTTAATGTCTGTGAAACTAATTCCAAAAAACTGTCATACATAGCACCCATTTTTTCCACAGGATGTTAATTTCCTAAAATATTTTATTCAGCAGTGACTATGACATACTGTGTCACATGATCAGCACTGTTACTGAACATGCTCTGATCCATTCAGATCCACTTAGGTATTAGACATACTGACACAGACACCCAACATCTGTGGCAGTGAAATGAGACCCTATCCAACCCAATCAGACTGACTGTAATTTGGACCCAGGGCACGTGAAGACCTCTACCGTGCAGATGGTACTGTGCTGTGTTTTTTGCCCCATATAATTACTACTGTATATTGAACAGCAGCCTGGAGAGACATGCTCATCTATTACATGGTGTTACACCATCCCTGATTATTTAAAGATTAAAGCCGGGAGGTGTGTGAGTGTGTGTGCGTGTTTCCTCCTCTCCATTGTCCCTAGCTATACACGTGCCTGCTTGTTTGAATACATTCACCCACGCAGCACACACACACACACGCAACATGTGCATATTCATAAAATGTACTATATAGACAAGAAAAGAACAGAAAGAAACACTACAGGAAAGAAGTCAACTACAATAACTATTTCAGATTACACCGTACAGTCTGGTAGTATGTTGAGTGATGACTATATCTAAATAGTTCATGGTGCAGTCCACTGGGCAACCAATAGATAATAGACAGAAAACAAGAATGCATGAATGGAGAATGGATTTTTCTACATAGTGATGGTTGGATTATCCAATAGTCATATATTTACCAGCGTAAAGTCTCGCTAGTAAAATGCATACAGTTTTACAGGTGTTAGTATCTTTTTAAGCAATTGTTAAAATACAGAGAGAGAGGACGAGGTTAAATGAGGGTAAGGACATGAAGAGATTAAGAAAGAAAAGAGTGGGCGGTAAAAGCAGAGAAGTGCAGGATAAGAGAGGGAGAGAAATCCACTGCATTGGATCCAGGGAGAGCTGATTGATTTCAGTGTATCAAAAGCTAATATGGGGTCATCACGGCAGCATTGGTTCTGACAGAGATGAAACCGCTTTTAAACACTTTCCTTCATTAAATATCTTTCCCACTGATTGGATTTAAATCTTGGCTGCTTATCAGCAAAACAGCACTTAGAATCTATTAAGTCATTTCACTTGCTTTGCCCTTCCGCCTCCACTCTGTCCCTCACTGTCTCACTCTCTGTCTCTCTGGTGTCCACTCTGCTCGTCTCACCAGCTGATCCCCCCCCCCCCCCCCCCCCCCCTTTCTCTGTTCTCTCTCTCTCTTTCTCTAAAAATACTCTAATTTCCACTGTGCCGCGTTGACAGTTTGATTTTGCAGCTAGCACATCATGACTCATTAATGTTACAGACGCACATGCAGGACTTGCAGGCATTAGTTATGCAATAAAGAGCCTGTGTCAGCAGTGGTGTGGGGATGAGTGTAATTGTGGCTGTGTTTTTTTTTTTTTCTCCGCTATTCATATGAGGGATGATTATTCTCATTTAGAGAACCATTGTTGATTACTGCTTTTCTTTGGATATCATATATATGATTGATATGTGTTTAGATTGGACAAATCATTCAAAGAATCCCCTTGTTGCCTGGGGAATTGTGATATGCATTTACCCAAATTTTCTGATTTTACATAGACCAAATGAATGGCTGGTTGATTATTTGAGAAAGTAATCTGCAAGGAGGTCAGTCAATTTACAATGATGGTAAAACAGAGAAAACCAGCAAATCATCACTGTAAGAAGACTGTATACTCTAAATTTGACATGCAATGTAAATTAGATTATTATTGCCTTAGTTAGTATACAGATGATTGGAGCATAGAGCCTCTAGCTGGTGTGCACATTTAAACACAAGGATCCAAGAGCCATTTGACCATTTAATGAGTGATGGAGTATGTAGATGAATGCATGGAGGAATAGATGAATAAAAAGGATTTTCTGAACAATAAACAAGCATAAGTCAGTATATTACCATGCATAATAGAGCCAGGCTGGCTGTCTTCCCCATTTCCATTCTTTATGCTAAGCTAATCTCTCCATCTCTTGGCTGTAGCTTTATATTTGTGTATTTCTCATTATGTCAAACTATTTCTTCAAGGACACTGCACATGCATCAGAAGAGCTTGTTTTTTAATGGTTACATTTCCAGCAAGATGAATCAAGCATACCTCAGTGTGGTGGTCAAACACGTGAAGCATTTGTAGTTAGCATTTTTGATTGTCTTCTTTGGTGCCGCCAGAGTTTTTAAAGACAGTGTTCTCACCCAAACAAACTGAAATCAAGGAGTGGACCCAATATGGTGTGATAGATACAATAAGAGTTGGAATGCACCCCAAGACATGATGGATGAGTAAAGCATTTTTGGTGGGGGGTAGATTTCCTGTGGCTAAGTGCTGTCACAGCTGAATGACTGCAGATAAAACACTGCTCTGTATTGCTTCGGTTCCTACAGAGATTCAGTATAACTGTAGGCCAGTGTGAATGTTGTTTAAGGGGCTGAAAACTCATTGACATTCTCAGTCAAGGCTTGGCACTGCAGCGTGCTACTTTCATGTGTGAGTGAGTGTCTATCAGTGTGTCTGTGCACAGTTTGGGCTGGCTGTTACCATAGTAACACAATGTGCGTGTGACTTGCACATGTGGGGTGGATAAATGGGAGGGGCAGGAGGGGGGGTTTGACAGTTTGGCAGAAAAAGATAATCTGGGAATGGCAGTCCTGTAAATGGACTACACACACACACGCACACAAACACAAACAGAAACATAGATTTCAGACTTCTGTGTCTATTACTGACCCCGGGGTTTGAGACCTTGTCAACTTTCTCCCATGGTGTGTCTTCAGTGTGTATGTCTTTAGTGTGTGTGTGTGTGTGTGTCTTAAATAGCTACAAAGCATGATATTATTTATCCATATAAAATAACACAGAAAACTCTATGAAAAGAGTCTGTGTCAAATTTTCATAATAAAATGGATTTGGCTCATAAATCCCCCAGCAGAGCTCCTTCTTTCTCTCTCTCAATCTCTCTCTCTCTCTCTCTCTGTGTGTGTGTGTGTGTGTGTGTGTGTGTTTCAGGCCAAGGAGACAAATGGTGCTTTAGAGCCTGTGGCAGTTATCTTGTATGTGAGCCACCAGTTTTGGTGTGTGTCTGTGATAGAGAGAGAGAGAGAGAGAGAGAGAGTAATAGCAGATGCTCTCTCTGGTCTTGTAGACATGCTCCAATGCTGCTGCCATCTGGTTGGCTGAGTAGAGCTGAAGGCGGGATGGTGGTCACAGTGAAATCATTGGCTGATGGGACAGCTGAAGGCTTTAAGTCCACTTAAGACAGGGAGCAGAGAGAGAGAGAGAGAGAGAGAGAGGGAGAGAGAGAGAGGTTGGAGGGCAGTTACAGAGCAGAGAGGGGGCATGAAAAAGAGGGGTGTTATGGCTTTGTCCACCCAAAAGGGCAGATGGAGAGAGTGCTGCCCTGGGAAAGTGCAGAGGAGCAGTCATGCATTTACTGGAGGATGGGTGGATGAAGAACGAAAGGAAAATCCAAGACGCTGTGACAACAAGAATCAGAGTATGTTTAAAAGCATTTTAATAAGTTAGAAGGAGCAGTCACTGAGTGCCCTTGTGTCCCTTTGAAATTATCTGGCTACTACTGACTAATTGCTTTAAAGCCTTAATTGATTATCTAAGTACTGAATGATTTACTACCCTCTGTAGTGAGACTGCACAGAGAGGAAGAAACCTCAGTGGACAGTTGATACCTCCCATTCACTCACAACCAGCAGGTTATTGGTTATTGCTGGACATGATGGCAGCTCCTATTCAGCCTGATGTGTACCATTCTTTCTTTAAATCCAGGTGTTTTTCACTTGTACTGTTAGAACTAAAATCATTACTCATTGTCACCAGACTCACTCAAGCAGGGCTTTATCTATGGGAAATAAAAAGGTCACATGGTCAAGAACCTTTTTCACCCAACTCTAAAGTTCTGACATCCACAAACAGCATTTTTTATTTATTTATTTTTTAACTTCTAAGATCATACAAACTGCAGAGATCCTTCTTTTTACCTACTGACCTTTCCTCTACTGTTCTGTGCACTATAAAATGTGACTGAGGGATCATTCCAGTTTATTACAACCTGGAAATATTTTCAAGGGTTTGCCTGTAGTTTCTATTTTTTTATGATAACATTGTTCTCACCAAAGCAACACAGCTGAAAAGACGTCTGACATTGAAGGAAACAGGTAGTGAGTCAGATGATAATACAGCTAAGGGTTACTCCGTCAATTAATTATTACACCTCTGTGAATTTGGGTGACTCACAAAAGATAGATTAAAAAATGTTTGTATAACTCTGATGATGTCATGTTAATTTAACTTTGGAAAGTCCCTCCAGAGCGCAAAAGGCATTATAAAATGAATGCTCTTGTAATGTGTGCAGGAGTGTGCTCCTTTAGCCAAGCTCGTTTATACAAATTTATTTGGAAGAGAAAACAACACGGAAAAAAAAAAGAATGGTAAAATAGTATATAAATAAATACACAATGGGCCGAACTTACTTATCTAAGTTTACTCATCTATAGTTTTCCTGTGGAATGATAATTACCAACAGTTTGTGTGTGCTCGCTGTCAGTTTTACTTTCTGTTTAAATGGAAGATAATCCGGCTGATAACTGTTTGATTGTTTTGCAACTTGATTGATTGTTTGACCAATTAAGCTTCCAGCCTAGTTTGACGTCATTTTAGCAATGATGCGATTTTAAGTCGCCATAATGGATAGAAACACTGGTCAAACCTATGAAAATAAGACCCAAGTTAAACTGCTGTTATCCTGCTGTTAAGACACATTTACATCATGTAATGTAGATGTAGCTTTAAAAGTGAAGCACCAGCACACGCAGTATGCGTTATAGCTACAGTCTAGACAACAGGCAAAACTGACAGTGAGAGGGGTCTAGTCGAGCGTAGCAGTGGTGACTGGTGCTCTTTAGGAGAGGTTATCTTTGGCCACACAGGCCTGCCTGTCTGTCTCCATCACATCAAGCCACACAGACCCTGCCTGTGGAGCTGAGACACAGAGGGCTGGGAGATACTGTCATCTTCTTTAGCCACGTCTCTAATCCCTCTGTTTCTTTTTTAAAAAATATATCTTTAAAAAGGACTGTGACTGTTCATAGACTCCTCTTAATCTTGTTTTCTCCTCTGCTCTCTTTTCACCTCCTTACCTGCTTTCTTTCCCTTCCTGCTGTTGATGCCAGACATTGTTTATTTGTGACTTGTTAGTATGCTGTGCTCTCTCTCTCCCCCTTCCCTCATCTGTAGTCTTTTATTTTATCCCCTGCTCTTCAGCTTCAAAACCTCATCTCCAGTTCTTTTTCACCTTTGATCTGTCTTTCTGCTTCTTCTCATCTCATCTTCCTCATGACAGTTTCTCATTCCCTTTATTGCCATTTCACTCTCCTTTACATGTTTCATCTACTCTAAGCCAAGCTCTCTCTTTTTTTACTCTATGTTCCCTGTTTCATCTCTTGTTGTTTATTTTCTGTAGCTTCTAACCTTGGTCTTTTCATTGTAGCATTCAAAACCCAACAGGTTTAAGCCACCTATTTTCTGGGGCCTTACACACTTGCCCTGTAAACACCAAGATTATGAATGTTTTTGAGCTGTTTTCATGTTTCTGGCATCCCCCTGGATTGCAACAAAGCTCATTGCAGTTTGCGCTGTTGAAAATAATTTATTGGCAATAGTTTTTGATTAATCACCAAAAATCACTGATCCTAGTTTGAGAAAATGTAATACATATTGTTTTTTTTAATCTATGATAGTAAACTTAATATTGTTGGATTTTGGGCAATTATTGGTTGGACAAATCAAGCAAATTAAATACATGTCTTTGTTGAAAAGAGGAGCATTTCTCCCAGATTTTAGAAACATTTTATTGAGCGGTCAACTGAGGAAAATAGAATTAATCAAGTGAAAACAACCGTTAGTAGTGGCCCTTTTTAGTATTTGCCTTTGCTGACCAACCAAGGTAGACGGCAGTGTCCCTTTAATGATTTCAAAGGTCAGCCTTTGGTGTGTTGTGATATTTTCTGACAAGAGAAAATCCAGTGTCATGGCACCCGACTTCAGCTTTTAAACATCATTGTATTATAAGTTGAATTTGTTTTAGCTTTACAAGTCTGTGTTTTTTTCTCGTGTTTACCTTTGATCCTCTGATGGATTATTTTATGGTACATAAATATAATTCATAATTATTCACTTTGGTACACCAAAGTAGTTACTACAGAATTTTATATTGTAATGTAAATGCACAGTGATGTAATATAGAGACTACAAGAGACTCAGTGTTTGGATTATTCAAAACACGCAGGACTGGAATCTTTTCCAAAATGACATCTTTGTCAGGGTTATCACATTCTCAATTACACTGAGTTGTACAAATCTTTTTTATAACAATATCACACTCTACGGGAGCCATCTCAGTAAACCAGCCTTTTCAAGGCTGCTTGTCTGAATAGGAATGTCAAGTTTATGTATTCCAGTTATGCCCCCTTGAGCCTTGACTTTTTCTCCGTATCTCAGCAACAGAAGCAAACTCTGTCCTCACCATGTGCTCTAATAAACAGTGGCAGTTGGTGTCCAGTTTGCTCAGCAGGCAGAGGAAACACATGCAAGAAATGAAGAAGAACACACTGACCTATGATGGTCTCACTCAGCCAGGGTGTATTCCAATAAAAACAAAGGCAACATGGCTAGACTCATCTCAGTGTGTCGTGCTGGTTAGGACCAAGCACTTCTGTGAATTGTTCTTGAATTACTGTCTGTTTATATGTTTGTTTTCAAGTAGAGAGTAATACTTCTTTTTATTGTCATCCCTCAGACAGAGAGGTTTCAGAGTCCCAAGCCTTTTCATCTTGATGAGTCAACCGGAAAGCTCTCTGTGTTCTTTGTCATTTCCTTGTTCTTGTCATTCGGAGTGTATATTTACAGCTACATACTCATTATTCTCTCTGTTCTCTCCCTGTTTCAGGCTCTCGCATCTCACCGAGCCTACCTCTTGACAGCACGCATTCCCACCAAGGTAAGAGCAGCAGCTCGGTTTTAAGTGTTTTGTGCTGCACAGTCAGCACTTTGTTTCTAGGGACCAGAAAAATACTTAACTATACCAAAATAAGTAGTACTGTATTATGTCAGCAAATTTTGTAAATGTTTTTTTTTCCCACTGATTTGGATGTAAATTCATTATGATACTATGTTGTAAAAAACTTTACAATAGCTTTGGGACTTCTTCCCAAAGCTCAATTAGATTAACTGAAAAATGCATAGTTATAGAGTGTGTTAGATCCTTGTACTTGTTAATGTGTCACAGTGTTTCACTGATTAGTAACAACATGCATTTTATGCCCTCTTCTAGTCCTTTTCCCAACTCACTCCTCACTAATTCTGATTTTGTGTGGATGTGTACATGTGCTGGTGTGTTTTGAATGGGTGATGCCAAAGAGTAGATTAGAGTTAAAGTAGTAGCTTTGTGTGTGCCTGGTTACAGTGCAATTACATAGCTGGTTGACAAGCCTGTGTTTTTTTTTTTTTTTTTTTAACATGGAACAGCAGTGCCATAATGCAGTGCAGATGGCCTCTGTTAGCACCATCACCAGCAAGGAAACATCTGTCATCATATTTACCAGCATCATTGTCACCACTACCACATAAAAACCAGCAGTGCAGTAACACGATACAGATGTTCACACAGACTTGTGGTAGCACCAGTCAAATAGCTATCACTATCATGACTGCCATTATTAAACTTCACATCAGACTCATGCAGCTGTACTGTGACCCTGTTATTAGCTTGGTCTAGCCTGCTAGCTTGTAAAAACGGGCTGACAGCAAATGTAAATATCATCCCCGATGAGTGTACAAATCACTTTGCTTTAAAAGTTTCAAAGTAGTTTCTTGACCTTAGAAAGAGCAGCTGGCAAAACAGTCTCACCTCATGGTCCATGTAGAAGTTGTTCCAAGGCTTTCAGTCATATCACATGATCTTCTTCAGCAGATGGAACTTTTAAAAAACAACTTTTAAACCAACAGAGGTGGTGAGTCTGAGTCTTTATAATGCAGAAACTGAACATCTGCAATTCCATGATGAGCATCCTCCATCTGCTGATGATAATCTGAAAGGATCAAACGCTCCAGAACAGCTGCTAAATGAACCGTGAGATGAGATAGTTTTGTCAACTTTGCTGTATCATTTTTCCACCCAATGTGCACACAACATATGTTGTTTTAAATATGAAGAGATTACTCTGTACTACTAGACTGTATCATTTTGATCTCTACAGTATTAATGCAAAATAAACATGGTTGGTAGGATATGGTTGAACATAATAACCCAACTTTGAGTTTAATTCTACATAATTGTTGAAGCTTTCGTTCTTGTTTTCTCAAAAAGAAACTCTTTCCAGCCTGTGATGTTGATTCATTATTGAATTGTAATTATCCAGCAAAACATAAAATCCTCTAATCAGACCACACACACTAACCAAAACACAAATTCACAAAACCAAACAGTGCTGTGATTGTATATGGAAACAGACCATGAAACAACGTTCTCCCTTCATTATCAGGACTGAAGATCCTCCTGCTAGGAAAGAGTAGCACTTAACAGCATTTTCCCCCACTCGTGAGATCACAAAGCATCATATCTTGCACCAGGTCCAGGAAATACTTAACGGTTGCTCTTCAAATAGATGCTTTCCAGTCAACAAGATGCCTCCAGGGACAGTTTAGGCGATTGATTGGTTGCCTGAAAACTGATTTATAGGTTTACTAGGGGTAGAGGAGGCCATAAAGAACATTCAAGCTGACCCTATTTCACATGACGTCACATATGTTTCCAGTGTTATGAGCTGTTTATTTAGCTGGCACTGCTGTTTTCTATCTCTGTGTTCTCTCAGACACCTGCTTTATGAAGAACTAACCCATCTGCTCTACTGTCTCACCCCATCTCCTTCTCTGTTTTTCCACTCTATCTTTTTCTTGGTCTCATTTTCCATGTAGTAAAAAGTCTTAAAAGGTCTTTTTATTGCAGCAAATCTCTAAATGGTTCATTCAGGTGTCTCACTCTCATCCTCGCCCCCTTACTTTTATTTTTCAGCGATCCAGATTACTTCCCTCTCTCTTCATCCCTTTTTTTTTATCTCTTTCCCTTTATCTCTCTGTAAGGATTACTTACAACATCTCAAATTCAGTTGAATCTGATGGTTTTTGTCTCAGAAGTAACCAGTGCATGGTTTTCCCTCCAGGAATTTTCTATTAAGATTTAAAAATAATTGTCATAATCATGTAATCATACAGTCAGTACAGAAAATAGTGTAAAAGTGCCCATCACAAATTCCCAGAGCCAGAACATGATGATTCTGACACAGTGCTGGGTGGGTCTTTTAACAGTGCTGCGTACAACATTGTTAAAAGATGGCGCTTGCTAACATCCATAAGAAGCTGACTGTTGCAGTATTTCTTCTTGTATCGATTTTTGTGATGTGAAATCTATATTACAGTGGAGATGAGTCGACTGCAAATGGAGATTAGCCTTTGCTCACTGTTCCAACACATGAACTATTGACTCTGTGCAACCCCTGTAGGTTCGGTTTTCAGGGTTTTTGCTAAAATCTTTTTTTTTTTTTGTTGACAGTTTTGGGTGTTGTTTGAGTATGTATGCTTCCGGCCATCTGAATGCATTGTAGGCAATGTATTTGATCTATCATATGTATGTGAATGTGGAATCCAAGAGATACATCTAAAACACACAAGAAAACAATCTGCAGGTTGGGATTTAGTTAGCGTTGCTCTTCCGAGCAGAGCCCAAGGCCTTGATATCATAGTATTATGTTGCAGTAAACCCTCAGTTAAATACTTACAGTATATTTCTCTTCTCTCAGACGTAGCTGAAATCCCCCTCTAGCTCTTTCATGCACCTCTCAGTGGGTTTTCTGTGTGTGTGTCTCCAATTGATGGTTTGGCTCCTCTTGAGAAGCTGCAGGGCCTCACAGTCTGTCAGTGTCTCCACCCAAACATCACACATGCTCTCTCATACACACACATACATTTCATTCATCTCTCCCACTCGTCCTTTTGTTCTGCAGCCTCTTGTTGCTGTATATTTAACATACCTGTACAGTCTGTATCTGCCTTTTGTCTCTGTTTAATGTCAGAAGTAGGAGTGTTTACGTAACAAAAGATTACACTGAGCATACCTTTCATAACTTAGACATCCAAGACACAAGTAAATGCAAAACGTTTCATCTAATCTGATGCAAACCAGCTCATAGAGGCCTGACGCAACATAAACAAGAGGCTGTCTGACATTCTGAAGTGTGTCACGGCATCCTGATGTCCACAGTTATAATCAATCCCCGTACATCAAATCAGCCTGTGTACATAACCAAAAAATACATGTTGAATATTTCATGAAAATACAACAAACAAATAAACAAAAAACCAGCATGTGAGTGGTTAAAGTGACAGACGGATAGTGAACGAATGAATGACCGATGCAATTACTCAGACATTTGGTTCCTCCTCACACCTCCCAGCATGACGCCTACAATTGGCCAGAGCTCGTATTTATCAACGTGCCCACTCATTATTGGCTGGTGCTCAGTTCAGGATATATTGTATGTCATCATGCCATTTACTGGCTGTACGAAGTCAGGTTTGAATGCTGTTTACTGCACACTGTAACATACAGATGATAATTTCAAATACACAAATCAACAAATATTGTACTACTGTAGAAGCCTGTCAAGTATTATATTAACATACAGTAAATCAATTCAAATAACTTATGTGCAATGACTTCCTCTTCACACTTGGGTCAGTGTGTAAGTAATTAACTGCAGTGTAGTGTTTACCCTCTCAATATGACAAATTGTTCTGCAATAGTTTTCTAAATCTATAGTAAATAATGAGAAAGATTCCTGTATTAACCTGGAACTTTTATACATACATTACAAAACCACATGAAATTTGCCTGACTACTCTGCCTAACAGACTTTTAAAGGAACTCCATTCAGGATGATATCTTAATGAGTTTTAGGTTGTCTTTATTTCCATTCCAAGGAATTATTTCTAGCTCGTAGACTGGTCATGAGTGAGTAACAACATGCATCACTGAAATACTGTACACGCAAACACTGCATACTATAGTCAGACAGTAGACAGACAGTCTGCTTATCCTCTCCCACCTCTCATCTCTGAGCCAAGCCTCAGGAACACAGCGCCCACCTGGAATAGTCTGGCCTCGCTCCCTGGCCTGCCCGGAGGCGCTGCACTATATGTGTGTGTGTTTATTCGTGAGAGAAAGAAAAAGACAGAGGGATGAAGAGATGCTGCAGGAAAACTGTGTGCTCTGTATATAGTAGTAGGAATTTGTATTCAAGGTTCCCCCTCTCACATAAAAGAATCTCTCTTTCTCTCCTTTTTTGGAGTGGAAAGGCAGGCTGCTGCTTTTCTTTGTTTTCTTTGTCCTGAGGTGCTCTCAACAGAAATTGAACATGTGGATGTAAGAGTTCTGGTTGTCTTTATCCTGACCTGTTTCTGACATGTCTCTCTATAAAAGAAGTCAGGAAGTAAATTGTAAACACTGAAAAGAAAAAAAAGGGTTCTTATCAATAAAGTTCTCCAGTGTCTTTATCTTGTCTTTGTGTAACTGCAAAGAAATTGCATCATATTAAGGTATGCATTTAAATATATTTAGCTGGTAGAGATAAAGTACTGGAATAAGTGGGACAGAGGAGCTGATTCAGTTATTGTATCTCATATCCCAATCATAGTTTCATTTGAACTCACAGATGAGTCTAAAGTGGCTTTGAAAGAGAAAAACATGTAAATATGTGAGTCACTGAAGCAGTCTGCTCAGGGGCCGAGAAAGAAATGACTGTATCCCTACCCATTAATTATGTAACAGACATATTTTTACACAGCATTCCTCAAACAGTCACTGTGCTAGACTGTTGTTATTAGCCATGATTACTACAGTACACAAACTGTGAGCTCTCACACAAGCACAGGAACACCACAGTTGTACATTCATTCATTCAAATACTTGCATCCATGTGTGGGCTAATTGATTGATTATTGAATGCTGTTAGAGGCAGCCTACTGTTCAGAGCAGGCCAGAAAGCGAGTGGCATTTAAAGAATAGTAATGTTGATTTCTGTGCTCTTTTTAGGTGGAACACTCCTTTAATTATCTGGAGATCCAGGGGATTGCTTGTAACAAGCCTACACAGGTACAGAACTCCAGCATATTCTGACTGGATAAATATTAAAGCAATGTCAGATGAGAGTATTGATACCACCTTCATGTCTCTGCATTAAGTACTGAGTTGCAACCTAGCTTAGCTTGGCATAAAGACTGGAAGCAGCGGCTGGAAGCATCCAAAGATCCTCCCTCTACACCAGTCTGCCTAAAACCATGTCATCTTCATTTCTGTTGGTGTGCAGATTAAATAAGTGAGATGCAGTGGTATATTCTTTAACTTTGGACAGACTAGGTGTTTCCTGCCATTCCCAGTCTTTATGCTAAGCTAACCAACAGGTAAAGTAAGCTCCATACTTAGTGTACAGACATGAGGGGATTATCAGTCCTCTTACCTACAGGTACTTATTATAGGTAAATAATTGTATTTTTGTAATTATGTTGTTTAAATGCATTCAAGAGTATTGTTAAAGGACTGTTACAAAAAAAACCTACTGTTACACATGGTCCAGCTTCAGATTCTGTGTCCTTTTCTTTTGCATTTAAAATGTAATATCATAGTTAAAGTGTGCTCTTGTTGAACACCTGCTTTAAACTAATTTCCAATGACAGAAAAGCCAAGTAAATGAAGACCTAGAGCTCATGAGTGTTACAGCAGATGGAACTTGATGCTAAAACACCGATAGCTACAGTAGCACACAGTAAAGGTGTGCTACTGTTTGCTATTCTGACAAATCCAGTCAGGGAGAGATGTATTATATTCACCTCAAATCCATACAGTCAGCTAGCAGATCTATTAATGGTACAAGGATCAACAGTACTACTGCGGGGAAACACTCCAATGAGGTCAAAGGTCAGGGTCAGCTACAGGACAGTTGTCCAGGATTCTGTGTCTTGTTTAGGGACACTTGAGCAGAACTGATGTTTGCTGATATGGGTACTCAAGCCCAAGTCCTCAAGTCTAAGGACAGTGCCTGTAACCACAACAGATGCTTAAGTGAGCAGGAGATGCAAAACTGAGAAAGATGGCCAGCAAAAGATCCTGAATGCTAGTAAAATCCTAAAAAAAAAAATAATTCATATATGCAACACCAAAATCTGCCCTAAGGCACAGAAATGATAGCTCTGGGTTTGATGTTTCCCATCTGGAGAGAGCTTCCATTTGGCTTTTTGACCAGAGCTGGCTAGCTGTCAGTAAGCAGGATCTACCTACAAAATATGATAATCTGTTGCTAATCACACTGTTCCTGCAGCTGAACCTCTCTCCCACTCATCTCAAGAGATGTCAGTCCTCTTAGTATCTGGACTGATGCTCTCCTGTACCAGTACTAGGATTATGTTAATTTTGGCCTATAGAGGAAGCCTGTATCATCTTACATGAACATTTGCATAATTGCAGTGAATGCTGAAATGGTTAGCCAGTCTTGGTAAATGTTATTAATTCTTTACTTGATGCAAAGATGTGGGACATAGATAGATGGTGATTATCTTATACCTGTTATTCATATTATTGCTGGGTACATTTATTTAATTCATGGGACTAGATGGGCAGAAAAGTGGAATATGAAATGGAGAGGAGGGAAGTTGATAGGTACCTACATATACAGACAATTAAACCAATAGACCTGTTTATGAGCTAAATAAGTATACCTGTGGTTGAAGCAGGTGAAGGTAGGACCATGCATGCTGGTGAGAATCGATAATCAATGATGTGTCCTTTCAGCTGCTGATAGAGTATGAGCGTGGCTCCTTCTCTCTGAAGCTGCTCTCTACAGAGGAGGTTAATGAGGTGGTCGCTCATATAGGAAACTGCTTGCTGAGGATATGTCCTGGTCTACCACCTAAGTGAGTTCATCCTCTGTATATGTGTGTAACAGTTAATGCTCTTTTTCATTTATGATGATGTTAATGCACCAGGCATGTTTAGAGATGGAAATCAGCACTAATCTGATATTACTGTTCTGTTGATTTCTCTGCGGATGTGACTCTGGTTGATTACAAGAGCTACAGACAATACAATACAGTATGTATTGTATATCCAGAAAACAAGATAATCACAGGCGGTGTAATGCGGATGTGAATCTCTTTTGATATTTTTGGTCAGAACAGGAAGCATGAATATAAATGCAGAAATGAATGAAGATATAAAACCATAAACTTTTAAAACCTTTTCTTGTGAACAGACAAGACTGATTCAACTTGTGCAGTTCAGTCAAATTGAGTTAGTTTCTTATTATTGGACTACTCAGCAGTGCAGCGACTTCCTGATTGCCAAGTTGGAAAATGTCCATTGACAAGTAAGATGGAGAGAAAGTAGTCTGCTAGACTGAACACAAGAGAGTGGAGGATGCATTTTTGGAAATTTCACCAGCTACAACGTAGAAATAGGATGACTAAATTATCTTTTCATGCGTCTTCTCTTTTTAGTAAAGTGATGAAGAAGCTCTGCATGGAGCCTCCAGACAGGCTGACCTCTCTGCAGACTCTGTGGGAGAACAACAAGCCTGCTGAACCTGGACCCTGTGGTATGAAACCTGTGCCTATAGTTGCTTTGTGCCTCTAATGATGTACGATGCGCTTGTATTGTTAGTTATATAGTGAGTTAACATCAGGGGTATTGTAGTTTTACTTTGGTTTGTGCATTGAATTGATTGTAGTGTTATATTATGTGCATGTTTTGTTTGCAATTCACATCTCAATTTTTTATCAAAGTTTACATTTTTTTGCTGAGTTTACCCTCTCTCTTGTGCAGGTGGGTTTTCTCAGATGTACAGATGTGTTTGTGACTGGTTGGGTCTGCCTTACAGAGAAGAGGTGCAGTGGGTCAGTATTATTTATAGTCTTTTCTACAGTTGCGCAAGATCCTGACAGATCCTGGTTCAACTGTCTCAGTGCTGTTGGCTGGACGACATAAAACTGCATGATTTCTGTAACAGTATATGACTCAATACTCAAGATCCATGCTCTTGCTTCCTCTTGTCTGAAATGAAATGACTCTTTCTGTTCTGCAAATATTCAGGCATGTTTGTTAACACCAGCTTTGATTAATTGTTTCCTTTCCAGGATGTAGACACTATCTATTTGACACAAGACACCAGAGAACTCAACCTGCAGGACTTCAGCCATCTGGAGAACAGGTGAGACACAATGTTACCACCGCACACCAACATGACACGTAACACAGATAAAGGTCATGTGGCACAAAACAAGAGAGGGGTATTATAGACGTGACATGATTTATTGTGATGTAAAAATGCTAAAGTCACCACATAGCGTAAGGTGGTACTGATGAAGATGAATATTTAATTGCAGCTATGACCTTTTCTCTCCTCCGCAGGGATCTGGTGGCCATAATAGCAGTCCTTGAGTTTAACCAGTGGTTCACCAAGTTGTCCACCAAGGACTACAAGCTGGTCAGTTCCCATTTTCATCATCCTCTTCTCATACTTAGCACCAACCGCATTCAGTGCTTGTCTTTTCTACCCACTGTTGCACATTGACTTCTCCATAATGATAGAAATAATAATTATATAAAGAGGTACTGTGTCCCCTAACAACAAAGGCAATAAACAGGTTTTATTACCTCCTTTAGTTTGCTATTCTAATAGTTTTTACACTGTAGAAATATAAACACATCTGTATGTATTTAATCATTTTGCTGGATGAGTGGTATAATACTGTTAGTCTGCTGCCACAAAATGACAAAATAATCCAGATTTAATCCCATCTCAGAGTTAAGAAGTGTGAAGAGTCATGTACCTGTCAGTTCCCGTCACATGAAAAAGATCCTGCTTCTCATTTGCTTACTGCACTACTACTACCACTGCGCTGGTGCTTCAGCTACAGTACAAGAGCTGCTGCAGTGGTTTCTGCTTTGTCTGTTTCGAGCACTGTGTTATGGGATTTATAAGCGTAGTAAGTAAAGGCCACGGCTGTTACACCACTGGTCATCCAAAATGGCAGCCTACATTATTTATTTGACATGTGCCGTTGCAGCTAATGTTTTTTTATTATTGATTAATTTGCTGATTATTTTCTCAATTAATTAATGAATCATTTAGTCTATAAAATGTCTGAAAATAGTGGGTAGTCATAAACCCAAATATAATTAATATAGACGACTATGAAAACCAGAAAATATTCACATTTGAGAATCTGGAACCAATCATTTTTACTAACAGATTATAATATAATGAATCATCAAACTTGTTGCAGGACAATTTTATGCTCATTGACTAATTGATAAAACAATTATTTTAGCCATACATGTTTATGTGTTTTTTTCTCTTTCTGTATTACATATTTATAGTCTCTATCTTCTCTGTTGAAAGTATTCTTCTCTATCTGCATCAACTTTTTCATGCACATCTCTCTGTCTTCTCTACCTTTGCCTAACAATGTGTATGTTTAGAATATTTCCCCCTTTGTTTCCTGCACGGTCCCTCCTGTCTGTTGACTGAGGATCAGTCCAATGTTCTTGTGTGATAAGACTCTTAATCCCAACGAGACAAAGGGGCTCAATGTCTCAGGCTGTCGCCCCCCTGCAGCACTCCATTACTAACTCTCCGTCTTGAGGCTTCGCTCAGTCTCACCAATTACCACACGCAGCTTCCTCAGTCCAAACAATTATCTCATGCCTCCGTCACAGACAATTCCTTTTGTATTGAATTTTAAAATCCTGTCCCTCCCTATGCATGTGTGCATATTTAGTTGCAAACACTCATGCAGGCACATGTGCAGCCTGTGTCTAATGTTTTTTTATCCCAGATTAGTGTGTAGACCCGTAGGGTTTTGTGTTTAGTAAGGTTTGAGTGGATGTTTTTTGAGGTATTTTATAGGATGGAACCTGCATGTATTTTTAGTGGTGTTATATAGATGCCATTTTGTGTGTTTGGACAGTGTTTGAATTGTGTTTTAGGCAGATCTTGTGGGTTTGAGCACTTATTTGGTCACTGTATGAGTCTCCTTTGTGTATTTTAAGTAAAAAAATAGTTCTCTTTTTCCTGTGTGTTCATGTTTGACCAGTGATAATAGGGTAACTGTAGAAACAAAGGCTGCAAGGATGTGCTCTGGAGCACGAGTTTGAATAGGTTTTGATCCTGTGCCAGCGGGAACAATAGCAAGTTGGGACGAGGAGAGGAACACAAAGTGAAAGAGAGAAAGTGTTGACAGCAAACAGAGCAGCGAGACAAAAACATAAAGGTCAGTACAGAGGTCAGCGGACGGAGTGAGAGGGAGAGATGGCAAAAGAATGAGGAAATGAGTCAGGAAGCATTTGGAAAGAGGGATCAGATTCAAAGAATGAAGGTAGAGTGGATGACAGACAGGAGAGGAACTAAACAAGCTTGGAAAACCAGTCTTCACTTTCCACAACCAGCAGTTGATGTTCCAGCCAAATCTGCTGACAAGCAAAAGTTCAACTTAAGGGCAACACCACACATCAGCCTGAACTGTTGTGTCTGTGCTGGTGAACCATACAGTTGCATTAGAGATGTCTAAAAAGACATGTCTGTGGATCATAGAGAAGAAAAAGTGATGGGGAACATTGAATGCACAAACCTCAGGCTTAAATTACAATCTAACCATCTCTACAAACAGATAAGGAATATCTCAGTGTAGTGGACTGGATAATACACACACCCACACACACAAACACACACACACACACACACACACACACACACACACACACACACACAGCCGGCTATCACAGCGAGGGATTATGCTGCTCATTCTCAGTTCAATCAGGCTGTTTGTCTTGTGGAATAATCAAGATGCTGAGCCGTAAATGAGAAAGGGGGAGAAGAAGAGGGGAGGACAGCAGCGATAAGAGGACTTTCTGATTACCTCATGATCGCCACAGCACGTGTGCGCGTGTGTACATGTGTAAAAGCGTGTGATATTTCAGCAGGACCTAGGGTCAGAACAGCACAGCATGACAAGGCTGTTATTTAATGAGTGGTAAATGGTGCGATCCACACGCTGCCAGTGTCACCCAGCAGTTTTGCTGCGACTCTAGTGGAAAATACAGGCCCCTTTGTACGCTCTCTGCCTTTCTGCAAGGCCACGGCCGACTGCTCTCTCTCCTCTTTTTCTCTATTTCATCCCTCACTACCCTCATATCTCCTTTCTCTGTATTATGTCATCCCTCGCTGCCCTCCATCATTCTTATTCCTCTTCTGTAATACTCACAGTTTCATAGAGTAAACATGTGAACAACGGCCCCTTTCTTCTATCTTTCCCTCTTGTTGTCCCTGTCTCCCTCCATTATCCCTCTCTCCTTCCCTTCCCTCGCTCTCTCCCCATCGCCGTAGATAACAGTCTGGGACAATGTCACCAGTGTTGTGGTCACACTGAGGCAGCTGGCTGAGAGAAACAGTTCCTTATAGCAGGAATGTCACTCACAAAGAATAAAAACAATACAATCATCCAGTAAAGTTCTGTTATTACAATGGAAAATGCGAATGTGAGTCAGTGCAGATGATTAGAGATTTACTGTAGCAAAAGCTGAGTGTGTGGGTGTGTACGTGTTTGATAATGACGCAGCACACAGTGAAATGGGTCAGTGACTATCTGGGTAGGGCATGGACATCCAACTGTTGAATTTTTAATTCTTGTCTAAATATGAGTGGCTTCGCTCCCTCAACTCTCCTCGCCTCTCCCGTGGTGCTGAGACCACAGAAGCGAGACAACTTTCTCCCTCTTTAGTGTCCAAAGTCTGCTCTCTCCCCAGCCTCTCTTTGTCACGCATAAATGGTCTTTAAGTGAAGGAGACAGAATTTACTTGTATGCTTTCTAACGTTCTACAGTACGGCTTTAATTAGCATAAATGAACAGCTTTCCAGAGTGGTTTCACCGCACATTTTGTACAAGAACACTTGTGGGAAATCATGTGTCCCAAAAGTAAATTTCTGTCTTATTCCCACGACCTTGAATGTTTCAGTGCAAGCTTTGCTGTTCCTGTTAAAATAGCATTCTAAGCCTTCAGTTAATTAGTGTCTTTTTTATACTTTTGAAATCGATGTGATAAGACTAGTACTGTGCTGCTGTGAGTGTGAGACTCATAATGTGTAACATTGTGTGTCTTTCTCTCCTTTCATACCACTCACACTATCTACTGTTATATAGAATACTAACACAAACACTGCAGTAAATTTAGAGACATTTTTCCTGTCTTTTGTCCTAAAGATAATACTATCTACACAAACGTGAGAGCTGACATATGTTCTGTGTATGTGTGTGTGTCTTTAGTCTGCAGATGTGTGTGAGCAGATCCTCCGGGTGGTGTCTCGATCCAGTCGACTGGAAGAGTTGGTTCTGGAGAACGCAGGACTCAAAACGTAAGATTATGTAAACTATTAAAAAGGGCACTTCATCGACCTCACATGTCAAAGTCAACTAACTTGCAAAGAGGAGAAAAACTGAGGCAGAGCTTTGTCAAGTGTGACATTTCAGATGTGTTTTTTTAGCAGAGAAACTAGGGATGTGAAGTTTGAAAGATGTTGGTGATTCATCAGTCAGGAAAAGTTCAATGGAAACTTGACTTTGCATAATGGGAAATGTAGGAGAAGTTGCATCAGTCCACTAACTTGAAAATGCAGTATTAAATTGCAAGATTTAAAAATAAGATTTCAAAGACTACTTGCATCAGCTTTAGATTTTAGGTTTTATTATTTAATATTGAACATATCTTTAGTAAAACCATTAATTAAATATCTAAGCAAGTTGAACTTGTGTTTATAACCAAAGAAAATGTTACACATTTACAGACACATTTGCTAGCCAATGTGAAGTTCTAAAGCTAAAAATGTTCTGTACTTAAACAACAGCAGCAACATTATGGAGGGCTATTGACATTGGCTAGAGGTCTGCTTTTATCAGCTCTATGAGGGGAAATAGTTCTGGATCCAATTTTGTTCAGTTCAGGGCTGACATGCTGTTTTTTTTTTTTATGCTGTTTCTGTCCATTTAGCTGTTTAACAAGATTTCAGTCTTGCAAAACACATTCTGTAATTGCTTTAACCAAATACACAAAGAAATTCAGTCTTGTGCAACAGTGCAAATGCAGCATTTCAGTACACGTCTATTCAGCCCTGCTTTTGGGTATGACTGGCTGGGTAAAGATATTTATGTTGCCAAAGCATTTTGATAGGTTGCACGTGTACAGGTCATAAACACATAATGGAAACACTCTTTCACATTCAACAGTGATTTTGCCCAGAAGCTAGCTGCTGCCCTGGCCCACAACCCCAGCTCAGGACTCACCACCATTAATCTTGCCAACAACCCACTGGAGGATAGAGGTATGATATCTGCTCTAATCTGGTCTAATGTTCTCATCTCTGGTCTGTTACTCTCTCTTCTGTAATTTTTGGTTTCTAATCTATTCAGTATTGCTTACTACTTATTTTACAGCTACTCAGATGGTACAGCACTGTAAATATTTAAATATAAATATGGAATATTTAAACATAGACTTTTTATTGTTGGTTGCTATTAGCTTTAGAAAGAAAGAGAAAGACAAATCTGAATACCTGAATACTGAATATCTGTGAAAGGTAAATGAAATAATGCATACATAAAACCCTTGCCAACTATTAAATACAAAACCTTTTTTATTTTACACTGTATATATACTGTACCACAGGTATGTTAACACATATATACAGTTTACAGTAGGTTCTCTTGTTAAAGTGCAGTGAGTGCAACAAGTTTAATATTTCATCACCTCTGTCCTAGGGCCTCTCTGTCTATCCAGGACACATAAATTAAAGATAGATTCCACCAAATATCCAGGCAGCCGCATGTAAACATACGACAGATTTCTGGGGCTCACCAATCTCTGAATTATTTGTTCTCATGTAAAATTTACACATTTGACATTTTGGTTCTATGTTATTTTGGTTTGATAGCTTTTTATATAGATCAAAGATTTTTGCCTGTTTACTGTGGCTGATTATTTACTACAGATATTAAATTGGAACAAAAGGAGGCTCTTTCTCCAAAACAGACATGAGAAAATAATTTAAGCTGCATTGTTGTTTCCCTTTGAGAATTGTGTGTATTATTGCCTGTTTTCATTTTAAGCAGGGTTTGTAAATTTATGCTGTATTTGAAAAATGTAATGTAGCAGAAAGAAAGAAAGGAGTTGGATGATGACATACTGTTGAACAGTTAAACAGAAAACAACCGTAAAATTTTGAATACGGGTGCAAAATGATTTTGAATTTAGAAATGAAAAGTTGCTATAGTCAAACTGGCTGTGGATGAAAAAAGGCACAGCAGCCCCATGGGAGAGAAGTGAAGTGAAGAAGAAAATCATTGTCTCTTTCTGCTTCCCTTCTCTTGCCATAGGTATCTCCTCCCTGGGTGCTCAGTTTGCCAAACTTCGTATGGGGCTAAAGCATTTAAACTTCTCCAAAACCTCACTATCACCCAAAGGTAAGTGCTGTCTTGTGAGAATTTGAGATCAAATCGGTTGATGATCAGCTGACTTTTCTGTTTGCTCTAATTTACATACTCCCCTGTGATGCAATTCACATCTTCCACTAATCTGACCGCACCTACCACTGGGATGCTAATGACACTTAATTATTGTACTATTAACGCTGTGAGTGTGAGAGGGAGGGAAAAAAAAATGTATTTGTAATGTGTGAATGTGCAAAGACAGTCTGTAAACAATACACATTTTCATTTGCATAAGTGTTGTTCAGTGGACCACTTTCCTTCAGTCACCAGAACTGTAGCTTCTTGAGAATTCTCTCTATAGTTATGGTGTTTAATGAAATGCTATGAAGGGGCTGATTGTTCAGAGGCTTTTCTGCTTAAAAAAAAACTGCAAAGGAATTGTAGTTATTCTCATCAAAAATTCCAGATTAAATGTGGCTGTTGTCTGCAATCACTTGCAGGTAAAATTTCTTTTTGGTTCTCATCCAAAGTAAATGCTCTAGCATCAGGCACCATCTGTGGGGACCCGCTGTAAACATGCTCTGCTCTCAGGCAATCAATAAAAAGCTATCATATTCCACAGTGCAGGGTTAGTGAGAAGGCTGTGCTGCTTAAACTGAGCTCTGCTCATCTTGCTAAAGGCCTGATCCATAATCCAAACCCCCAAAAGCCCCCAGTGCTCAGAGAAAAAGCAGAGGATTGAGGACATTTTATTATGTAGAATGTTGAATTATTTGAATCTAATGCAAAAATCTCCTCCTCCTCTTCTTAATAATTTGTATTATTTCCTGTTTGTTTCTCTAATTTTTCCTTTATCACACTCTTTTTCATCTGTTTTCATCTGTCTCTCCTGGTCAAACCAGTCACTTGACAGTCATGCCTTGATTTCCTGGCATACAGAAAAGTGCAAATTCAGTGTTGTGATAGATGTGACACAAGTAAATGGTTGTACACACAGTATGTTATTTGTATGTCAAAACTCTGCATGCAAAGACATACATTTTTACTCTCTCAAATAAATAATTGGCATTTTCAGCTCGTAATGAGGCAATTTTGGGCTTGATTTAATTACAGAATCAATTTTCTTATGACATAAGAAAGAGAGAGTGGCTCATCCTCAACATCGCGTGACACAGACAAAGGCGTAACACAACATTCACACAACCGTGAGAAGGCCTACTCTTTTCACTTTCCTTGAATTCACTCTTTATTCTGATCCTGTTCTTTCCTGTCTTCACCCACTGCTCATTTCCTCTGCTATTTCCTTCAATATGCTGTCAAAACATCAAGGGGAGATTTGAGGGTTGAGATACTGCTGACACTGCCTGTGAATGTGTATTTGTGTGTGTGTGTGTGTGTGTGTGTGTGTGTTCTAGGGGTGAACAGCCTTTGCCAGTCACTGAGTGCCAACCCGTCCATCCCCAGCAGCCTGGTCCATCTGGACCTCTCAGGGAATATCCTTCGAGGAGACGACATGCAGGTACATATGCACAAACACGCACAGTTTCTAATCCATCTCAGAGCTTGTATCAATAACACTTAATTGATTGCAACAGTTCAGTGCTGCAGTTATGTGGAGGCCTTTTCAGACCGTTATAAATCAGTTAGCTAGTCACTCTGTGGGAGAATATCGACTCGGGACATTCGACATCTGTTCAGAGCACAGATACAGAGATGTGGGAGAAACTCCTTACTGTGGGGTTATGAATCAGAATCCAATCCATAACAGACCCAGTCACACCCATCATAGTGATTTACTGTATTTGTAGCTGGACAATAAATCATGATACATACAAACACAAAGGTCAGTATCATGTTGCCCAAAATACTGCAGTGACAGAAAATAAGATTAGTTTATAGAAGTGGTTGGACATATTGGGAATCATGCTTATACACTTTCTTGCCAAAAGTTAGACTGATATGACTCGCGTGTCTGTGCAGTGAATAAATGAATATGAAGCTAGCTTCAGCGGCTGGGTACAGTTAGGAGTGAGCCTTAGAGGAGCTGGTGGACAGACTTTGTTACCTGACAGAGCTAGGCTAGCTGTTTCCCCCTGTTTCCACTCTTTACACTAAGCTAAGCTTTACCATGCAGACATGCAAGTCAGGTCAGGTTAACTCCAGGCAAGAGGGTGAAGAGTATTACCAAAAATGTGGAACTATCCCTTTAATTTACAGTCCGTCTGAAAACATTAACTCCTACTTCTAGATCAAGCTGGATTTCTAAAGACAGACAAATGTCTTTTATACTCATTATACAGAACAAGCCAGTTTAGAATGTGATAAAGACCATTTTTATTTTTATTCTATAAGTTTGTCTGAAAGAGATGGGGAAATCAGAAATGAGGCAGGAGAATTATGAATGAAGATTTCTGAGGAAAGAGGAAAGAAATAGCAGAAACTCAACAACAGGAGAAAAAATTAGAAAACATAAAAGGCCTTAATGTAGTTTCATAAAAACTGCAGGAGTGAAAATCACGGTGTTCACGAGGAGCACATTAGAAACGCTTTTTCACTACGGCTGACAACACATCTGTCTGCTAACATACTTTACAGATGAATGCTCACATCCTTCTTGGTTGACAAGGTCTCATTTTCTCCTCTGTAACACTGTGTGCTGTGTTTTGTTTCGTGCTCTGTTTCTAGCATTTCTGCCACTTTCTTGGTCAACCCAACAGCCTGGCAACCCTTGACCTCTCCAACACTGACTGCTCATTGGACCAGGTGAGTCAGGAGGCACACTGATATGAAATCCTACCTGCTGCTCAGAGGAATAAATGAGTAAAGAGACTCAGTATATAAAAATGAGACCCCATAAAATCACGGTGTTATTTTTCCTATAAACAAACCACTTGCAGTTAGAGTCATATCTCATTATACAGCACTGTAAGATGAAGTGCTACCCATTAACATCTGTGTTGCAGGGAATGTAATCCCATTTGATACACCCACTCAATCTGTGTTGCTGTCCGCTTCTTGTGTAGTGGTCTGAATACTGTGTGTGATATATTGGCGTGGGTCTGAGAGCCAAATACAGCTTATTGATTAGTCTGAGATGTAGCCAGCTGTCAGCCTGTCAGTGAAAATATTGATTAGTTCTTAAATCATATTCTGTCTCTCTCACATACAGCCAGCTATAAATACATTTGCACACTTGTAAACACAATAAGGTTGGAAGGTGCAGAGAAAAAGCGTTTGGGTTAAGAAAGTCATTTACATTTAGTATTAAAATGTTATTGAAACTAACAGATCAAACAATACTTGAGACAGTTTAGATGTCATTGTGACAGTCTTGCGTGTGTGTTCCAGGTTTGTTCTGCTCTGCTGCGAGGTTCAGTCCAACACCTCTCTGTTCTCAACGTGTCAAAGAGTGTCTTCCCTCACAGGTGAGAACCCGTTTGGGTGTTACTAAAAGGCAAATTTATTTGTTGTTGTAGTGAAGCTTCTTTCTTACAAGGTTTACTGATCAAGAGAACCTTTTAATGATTTCTCAAATATCACTGTACAGGCTTCAGTTGAAGGTAGACAGTCGCACAATAAAGGATTAACAATAGAAAAAGTCTGATATGATAAAGAAAATAAATAATTGTAACGATACATTGCCTATACAACAGTCCTATCTGTGATTGTCTGTGCCAGCTTAATGTGGTGCTTTCTCCAACTTTCCTTTTGCCCTAATATTCAGATTTGACTAGACATGAGTTAGTTTTAGCCAGAAATTCAGTCTGTATGTTGGTGTGTGACACCTACTGGTGGCAACATGCTATTACCAGCGAGGTGAAATACAGGGTCAGGATGACACATTTGTATGTGTGTGCGAGTGTGTAAGTGTGTGTTGAGTTTGTAGATGTGTGTTCTTTAAATTTCAGTGCCCGTTTGTGTGTGTGTGTATGTGTGTGTAACAGATGGGTGGTGGGTGGAGTTGTCTTCCCATTATTATCTCTCTTTCCAGTGTGTCTCTAGGGAGTTGAGGACTTCATCAAGGGAAGAAGGAAGGGGGGGTGGTTGAGGATGGGCGGGGTGGGTTTGAGAGGGAAGAGGAGCAGAGAAAAGGTGAGAAAGAGGAGGAGGAGAGGTTGTAGAAGTGTAGGGAAAGGAAGGGAATGGAGGTCAACAGAGAGTGTGGTGGAGGTGAGCAAATGAGTGTGCACACGCTGGGAGAGGTGGAAGAGGGTTACAGAGGTGGGAGAGGGATTCTAAGGGATTCTGCCTTTTTGAGAACCCCCTCTGTATCCTTTCTATGGAGCTGAAACAGTTTCTTAAAGAGTAGATAAAACCTAAAATGGGTTATGGGCTTTTAGGGCATGGCAAGAGTACTAAAAGCTTAATGTTGGCCTGAATCTCAGGCCAGCTCAAGAACTTCTAATCACTGAACCTCATATGGTATTACATCAAAAAAGCATAGAAATCAGCTTTAGAAGTGGTTGTCAGTGTCTAGTATTATTTAATTTCCTCCTCTCTTTCCACAGGAAAGGCAAAGAGGTGCCTCCATCATTTAAGCACTTCTTCAGCAGTGCCATGTCTCTCAGCTCCATCAACGTGTCAGGAACCAAGCTGCCGCCAGAGGCCCTCAAGTGAGACAACAATTCATTCACATTTAATGCATCTGAGGAGCAGCCCCTTCTGTCCCACATTCTCTGTATTTGTACACTTTGTTCTTGTTCCTTGTCTTATTGTACCACCTATATCATCATTTAAAGCTTTTAAAGGTACAGTAAAAATAAACTTGACATCACAGGGAGCTGCTGCAGGAGAGAACAACTGCTGCAGCTCACATCTAACTGGGACACTGCAGTTGAATTTTTTTTTTTTTTTTTACTAAAAGCGATATTACTGCTGTGTGGAGTTTGGATATTGACAGTGGTGCTCCCAAATAGAGAGACAAAAAGTTTGACATAACAAACAATGCACTGTAATAACATTTAGTTGTGTGATAAAAATCTGAATTACATCTCATTTTGTTTTAGAGCACTCCTGCTTGGTCTGGCCAGTAACCCCAATCTGAAGGACGTGTCTCTAGACCTCAGCTGCTGTGAGGTGAGACCCACAGATATTCACTGCACAACATTTTTACTCCATCCATCCATCCATCCATCACTAAATCATTTTCTTAAAAGTCAAGATATATTTTATAGTGTGTACATTTGTACCTGGCTGACAAGGTATCATTCCCTTGTGGCTGCACTTGTGAATTTTACTTGTTGGCCAGGATTTATGTTGAGGAGGTGAGGGACTCTGTGGTTGGGGGGGTGGGGGTCTCCATGCAGATTCAAAATCAAGATCAGAGCATTTCTAGTTCTGCAGTGCAGCCTGTCAATGTGTGCAAGGCGAGCAGGCATCTGGGAACTTTTTCATGTTCAAAATGAATACTGAATGATTTGTAAAATCAAAGCTTAATGTGACAAGTTAAAGCCCCTAGCCTTCATTAGAAATCACTTTGGTGTTTAAAATTTATCACAAAATACAGTGACAGCAGTGTTTTTCCTAATCAGTCACAGAGGAGAGTACACCTAGATCCCACAGCTACAGTTCTGATTCCATGTACAGTGATGCTGATGATAATACACAAAAACAATACCAGCAATTAGGCAGCACAGTTTTAGCACAATGCCACAAAATACAGTGAGAGGTATCTGGTGCAAGTCAAAAGACTACATCTAGTGGATTTTGGGGGAAGCATTAGTTTGTTTTCTTGATTTTATTCCTGTATTATTCCTGTTTCTAGTGTTAGTAGCATTTGTATAAGTGCGCTTGTCAGCTAAAGTTTGGTAAGTGTTTTTTTTTTTTTTTTTAATAGTTTGGAGGTAAAACTCGTCCAATGCAATCAGCATTTCAGGATCCACTCCAAAACCATTTGACAGGCCAGTGACACCGTTAAGAGGCTGTATAATGGAATACTTGGCAGACAGCAGGCTGGGGGTGGGGGGGTGGGGGGGATGAATGGTGGGAGGGAAGGGTGAGGTTGGGAGGGTGGAGTGTTCAGTTTCCCTCTCTAATTGTTTCATCACAACTCTAACACGCACGCACCAACCACCCCCACCCCCCACTCCCGCTCAAACAGATAAAGACAGCTTGCGGCAGATTCAATGGGATTGCTAAAGATAACACATGAATACAAATTACACAGGAAATCCAATTCCCGATTCCCATAGAAATCTTCCAAAACTGAAGCTGTGGGGGGAAATGATGCGTTCTGTCCTCTATTGAAGCCTTAATGAACCGTTTGGTGGAGGCAGCCCAAAACTGCACTTTGAGTGGGTTGACAGCGTGCAAAATAAGGACTCCCTGTTGAGTGTGTTTGTGTAATTGTGTGCGCCTGTGATGTGTGTGTGTTTGAACAGAAGTATGATCATCAAGCATCTGTGTGTTTTGTTGTCGGTAATTGTTGGCTTGACTCTGACATGCTGTTCTCCCCTCTTAATGCCTCTGTAAGCTTGGCCATTGTGTAAGTACCAATATACTCACTCTTAATAATTAACATCTCATTCTTCCTTATTTTCATTTGCACGTCTGTTTTGGCAGATACTTTATTTTCTGCTGATCCTATTCTTCTCGGGTCCATTTTTACACTGGCATTTCATAAGAAATGAAATGATTATAACTACAGGGAACATCCAGCTGCAGTTGTTCTGGATGATATGTGTTATTTTAAACAGTGTTGTCTTCCATTACCATGTTAATCACAGTTCTACTTCATACTCTCTTTCATACACGATTCCATCTGTAGTTGCATGTTTCACCCAAACAATCCTGTGTGTCTTTTAGACTGAAACCATCTGCCTTGTTGCCTTTACAGGTGCACACAGGTTCATAGATCCTTGAATGTAGTATTGTTCAATTTGCAGAGTGGAAGATTTTCTAGAAGTACTTTGACTTGTTCAAGCAGTGGAAGAATCGCAGCTTTACAGTGCTTTCTTACAGTGAGAGAGCATATGCTACATTGTGTCTGATGTACTGTGTTTTTGTGTAGCTGTGTATTTTAAGCTTGCCCCCCCCCTGTATTTACAGCTGCGGTCAGGAGGTTCTCAAATCCTTGAAGGTTGTATCGCTGAGATCCCAAACATCTCCAGCCTAGATATCTCTGACAATGGTGAGATAGCTTCAAGACACATTGTACCATATATTTACTGAGCTTTTCAACCCTAACCCAAACTTTTCCAGATTAAAATAAAGGCTGTGCAAACATAGCTTCCAATATCAGCAAAGGTCAGTCAACTTTATGATCATGTCTAACCTATTTCTCTACCTCCAGGCTTGGACTCAGACCTGTCTACTCTGCTGGTGTGGTTGGCCAAGAACCGGTCCATTAGACACCTCTCTCTAGGCAAGAACTTCAACAACATCAAGTCAAAGTAAGAATGCAGAGCAAGAGGAGAGGGTGCACAGCTGATGTGTACAGAATTGTGGCTATGGGAGAGACCTTAGTGGTTCAGCCTGGGATGGGTTTGGTTGTGGCTTAGTATGGCTTGGTTTGGTCTGTCGTGGATGACTAAAGACCACTCTGTTACATGCCTGTCGCTGGGCCAAAAACATCAACCAAAATCAAGCAATAAAATTCATTGGTTTTCAAAAAATTGTTTTCTCTGCGAGTATCATTTTCATTGTGTATTTTATTCAGTTTCTCCTCCTGTCTTTCTTCTACCTGACTTAGAAACCTTGCTCCTGTGCTGGACAGCCTGGTCCATATGATTCAAGAGGAGGAGTCGGTGAGTTTTCTATTTCCCTCTACTGTATGATTTGTTTTGTCAGGGAGCTTTAGCCTATTCATAACAGAACGCATCCCCCAAACAGACGCCTCAGGTCTGGATCCTGTATTAGCGAGTATCTAACTGGCTGAAGCAAATCACTGAATCCCCACCAGCTGCTCCTCCGCTGACCTCTGACCTCTCCAGTGGATGGTGCTGTGAATAGAATTTTTCCCCCATTTGATCAAACTGAAGGGAAACGTGGCTTATGAGAGTTGTACTAAAATATATCTAGATGTCATTTACTTGGTTTGATATAGTGGTAAAAATGAGTTGTGAATAGCTCAATGCACTACAAAGAGAAACCACCTTAGTACAGTACATCATGGAAACGACTCATGGGATTATGACCCCAACTGATTTACTGAAGTAGGCTAGCATAACTTTTTATTACTGGCTGCTCATGATAACTATCTCTATGGTGTCTATCAATTCCTAATGGGATATCATATAGGTATTAAAAGATGCTAGTTAAGTGGTCATTTTCCTCAGTAGTGAAGTGAAACAAAGCCATCTTCTCCAGCTTCAAGCAATCTCCTCCCCTTCCTGTCCCTCAATCCATCTCGCTCCTTTTTATCTCTCTCTCCATCATGGGAGCTGTAACAAATTTTGCTCCAGTGCCTGCCTTTCTTTGTCTCCCACAGTGCTGGATGTACTAGATTGATGGCCCTATTGAGCCTCTGTGCTGGATTGGTCTCTTGGTGCTTGTGGTCTGTGTCTGTGTGTCATTACGTGCATGAAAAGATGGCGTGTGTGTATGAGCTGGTTATCTGGCTACACAGTGAAAAAGAGATAGAAAGAGGTTAAAGGTGGTAGCTCAGAGGGCGGATAGATGGCAGATAGTGAGAAAGTAAAAGTGAGGGTGTGGAGGAAGGCAGAAGAAAGTAAAGTTTATTTCAATATACACAGGACAGCTGATTCCAGAAGGGGTTGTTGTTGTTGTTGGGTTTTTTTTTTTTTTTTGCTGTAGGCTCAGACTACAGAGGTTTGTTTAGACCAGGTGCCTATGAGTACTATCTCTAAGGTGCATGTGAGATAGATTCATCAAAACAGCTTTTCCTTTTGCGCCTGGAAAACACACATAAACACACACACAGAGGGCTAGACAGGGCTCCTGGCCGCACATTTACCCTGTTGTGTTTCTGTGTCCCAGCGTGAATCCAGACAGCTTGACCTGGGATAGTTTCCAGCTGCCAGAATATAAACAGATAAACAAACTGTATTCTGCGTTTTATTAGTAAAACGGTATCTGCTTCACTTATCCACTAATCGTCAGAAATTAAAGAAAATGTGACAATAGAGACTTCACAGAGCTCCTTAAAGGAAACCTTTGGTCACCACAAATATCAGATAGTAATTAACAATCCAATTACAGAGTAAAAACCTAAAATCTGCAAAAACAAATTAAGAAATATTCTTGCGTTGTTCTAGAAGAAGAAGAGGCTGTGATAAACAAATAACATATCTATTCTAGCCTTCAAAGGAAAAGCAGTATATTTAATGGATGGACAGATAGATATTTATTCCATTTCCAAACTA